>NW_025392568.1:0-3115 GCF_016433145.1 Gracilinanus agilis
TGAGTCAGCCACCTGGAAGAACCATAGGGGGAGAGAAGGGAGACCGAGGCGCAATAAAGACAAATCAGTCTTAATTGTGACAAGGCTCGTTTATTGTGTGCAGGGAATGGGTTTATATGCTTCTAGGGCTGGGCTAAGGAATTTTCCAATGGTTTCAGGCCATTGGTCTGGCCACGCCTATCCCAGATGAAGCTGGATAAGTTTCTATTCCTAACATAAGTTTCGTTTCTTGGGAAACCCTTCACTAAGTTTTGTTTCTATGGTCTCTATGGTTTTTAGGTTTCGATCCTTGGTCTCTGACAATTCACCCTTTCTTTTCTTTTAAAGAGGCGATTTTGCCAGGACCGCAGCGACGGCCCCTGTCTTAGGCTACACAGGGGGAGTTACTTGACCATCAAGGGTCAAGGACCTGTGCTAATCCCGTCATTGGGTTACCGCCCTGCCGGTGAAACAGAGACGGTCACTGTCAGGCAAGGTGTGTGGCCGTTCAGTGTCTGTTATTTCTATGTGATGGTATTGGACCATAGGGTACTTAGTGAGGGCTGAGTCAATTTTCATTTTAATAAATCCGGTCAGGCGTTGGAAAGCCCAAGGGCCAAAGGTGAGAACTAGAAGGAAGATAATAAGGGGGCTAAAATGGTGGGGATCAGGGTAGAAAGCCAAGGGGAACCTTTTAGGAGATTGTTAAACCATTCTTCCTGAGCCTCGGCCTCCCTTTTTCTTAGGGCAAGGCGTTCTCGTAATTTTGCCATAGATTCCCTTACAATGCCAGTGTGGTCTGTGTAAAAACAACATTCTTCTTTCAGGGCTGTGCATAGTCCGCCCTCTTTCAAAAAAAGGAGGTCGAGACAGCGGAACACCCCTCTGCATCCAGTGTGAGGAAGTTAAGAACAAAAAGGGCATGTGCAAGAAGCAGGGTCTGATTGCCACACAATGGGTAAAGGGTTTCTTGGGACTTGAGTTTAAAAAGGGTATTCTTAAGGGTTTGATTTGCTCGTTCAACAATGCCTTGCCCTTGTGGGTTATAAGGGATGCCCGTAACATGTTTTATGCCTAACTGAGAACAGAATTGTTTGAAGGCCTGGCTGGTATAGCCGGGGCCATTATCTGTTTTGAGGGAGAGGGGCTTTCCCATCATGGACATGGCAAGGAACATATGCTTGATAACATGCCTGGTGGCTTCGCCAGGCTGTGCAGATGCAAAAAGAAAACCGTTAAACGTGTCGATGGAAACATGGATGTACTTAAGTTTAGCGAAAGAAGGGACGTGGGTGACGTCCATTTGCCATAGGTGGCCGGGGAGAAGGCCACGGGGGTTAATCCCTAGATGGGGTTCAGGCAAAAGAGTAACACAAGAAAATTTAGTACAAGAGAAACTGATATTAAACCTTAACATTTGGGTATCTTTGCCAACATACTTCATCTCCAGAAATCATTCTTGGATAAGAATTGATCCTTCTAGGAAGTTTGATTCCTAAGTTGTTTGCAGAGTTGACAAGTGATGTTTCTGTTACAAAATATCCTTTTGCAAAGCTCACATTAATAGGACATCTATAAATACTTGAATTATTATTTTACAAATAAATTTCTTTATCTCCCAGATTCTGGAGGAAATCCAGAAAGTTTCGGGTTATATTTCCAAGCTCAAGATCTAATACTTCAATTGTGGTAAACTAAAGCTGCAAGCTACAAGTCATCTATCACTAACTTCATCTACTTCTCAAAGCATGTTCCCTAACAATTTGATAATTTCCAATTATCTACCTAATAGGTTGTTTGGGGAAATGGAAACTTTAATTGTATAATTTGCCTCATGTGCTGATTATGGGACTTGTCACAAAAAACAAACAGGGAAAACATTTCCTCATATCCCTACAAGACTGATCACTCAGTTATTCTTACATATTTTGGTAATAATTAACATCTCACACTTTAGTCACAAAACCTGAATTAAGGAACAGGAGTGCTGGATTGAGTAGCTTCATAGTAAATATAAAACAGGGCTGTATTATCTCCTGAAACAGATATTAGTTTGAACTCCATAACTTACAAATAACTTTAAATCCTTTAGCAATCTTTCAGTATATAAACAAAATGAATTTCAAAGCATTTACTCTTATTCCTTTCAAACTTCTCTTTAAAACAGAATATAATAGAATCTCCAGTTTAGTTTCCTTTTACTTTAAAACATTGCTACATAGCTGATCAAATACCATCAAGATTATTCTAATTCATCATTTTTTGTGTCTATTTTGCACTAGAATTCACACCTATTATTTATTTATCCATTAGAAACTCCATCTTTTGAAAATTACCAAATTCTTAGAACCTGTATTATTAAAACCCATGCATAGATTAACCACTTTAAAAATTTCTTTTGTATCATGATTACTTGCTGCTAGTTCTGACAGCACATATATTAAAAGAACATCTCATTTGAAATATCCCAAGTTAAATTCTGGAATAAGTTCTCTAACATTACAACTTTTTTTTCTGTTACCACAATAAATAAATTACATTGTACCATATCAAAAATCATTAGCAATCCTCAACCCTTAAAATCAATTCTTACATGAAAAATACTTCTAATTGTGGAGTAAAATCTCCCTTTTGTCTTAAGGCTTAATTTTAAGTTGTCACAACATATGTTATTTGCTTTATAAATTTCCAAACCATATTTCCTTTGTATTAACTGTCTTTTATTCTCTATAATATCTGCAGTTTCCCTTTTTATTTTAAATTTATGCTCCAATTGTGGTGAATTAGGGAAACCTGAATTTTTGCACAATCATTATTGATGTTATAAAGTTGCTATTAGTTTCTTGTTCATTTTTTCACTTTACAGAGCTAAGCTGGCAAGTCACACTTGATTGGTCACTGTACCTCTCTGAGTCTGTTCACATGAAGCTATTCTACATGTTTATTCTTACCCATAATAATATTTTTTTCTTTAAACAAATTGCATGTTATTCCTTAGATCATGAATTTCTTCTAATACATTGCACATGCTTTTAAAATAATTTTATATCCTAATAAATTACAATGCTGTCCAAATTTTTTATATTCATAATATACTAGATTCCTAATGCAAAAATATTATTTTTGAATTACCAAA
>NW_025392569.1:0-11156 GCF_016433145.1 Gracilinanus agilis
AAGGTCACACAGCCAGGAAGGCGCAGAAACAGACCTCTGAGCCCAGCTCTCTCTCCCTCTTTCTCCCCCTCCCTCTCCCCCATTTCATCAATTTCATGTTCAAATACATGAATACTAATGTTTATTGTATGTGGAAGAGAATAACAATGAGTACATATAGAAATATATCTGAAGGAGACAATATCTTTCTGTAGAGAGGATTGTAAAGAGGATCTTTAAGGGTGTCCTCAGCAGGAAATGGGAGGGAGAATGGAGAAGGACCCTGGGATAGGAATAGACTGAGGCCATATTGGAGCCCTCCTGCATCAGAATATACCAAGAATGGGTCATTTTGAATGGGGTGACAGAGGGATGTCTGGACAGACAGTAGAGGGTCACCAAGTATCAGTCCTGGTGCCTGAGGCCCTTCCCATTCATGCCCAGCTCCAGGGATGGCAGCAGTCAGTCAGATAAACCCCACAGGCAGAACCTGCAGATGTCAAAATGAATAAGGAATAGTTTGAGTGGTTTGGAGTCAATTTAATCTGAGAGAGTAGGGAGCCATGGGGAGCTGATTCTAGGTAGAGGGAGGGTGTGATGCATGGTGGGGGCAGATGGAGGATGGGCCTGTCTTGGTGGGAGAAGAAATGCAGCCTTACCAAGGTGGGTGCTGACACCACCTTTCAAAAGCACTCAGCTGAGGGCCCACCAAGCCAGAACACAGTTCTGCTTGTCTCCAGGTCTCCTGAGGGTAAGGAATAGATAAGAGAGAAGGGAGAGATGCCATAGAACTCACTCAAAGCCTACCAGAGGCTCAGCTACCTAAGGAGAGAAGCCCAGTGGCCTCTAAACACCAAGCCCCAAGAACCCTGGACACCTGTAGAAAGTAGTTCCCAACTGGTACCCATGAATGTTCAGGCCTTTTCCTTGGATGCTTTGAACTGTGGAGAAGGGGAGGGAGTAGCTCTGCCTGACTTCCTCATTCTAGTTAGGAACTGGGGGTGTGTGATGGGGTTGGGAGAGAGGATTGTCAAGTGTCCACATAGATCACTCTGCATGCCATCTTTGTCACCTGTGCTGTAAGTTCACCATCACTGAACTAGGAATTGACTCAGAATTTCTCTTACCTACCAAGCTTGCCTTACATTTTGGGTTCTCCCTCCTCTAAAAGCCAAACTTCATGGGCTGAAGATCTCTTAGTAGGCTACTCAGAAAATGGTTACCATCTTCACTGAGTTTAGGTACATAACCCATATTGGGTTATAATTGAAGGGCAAAAACAAAGCCCTTGAACTTTGGGCAGACCAGAGATTTGGCAGGGGAAGCCTGGGCAAATCCCTGGACCTTCCCCAATGGGTTTCTTCCATTTGTGTAATTAAGGGGATGGAAACCCAGGTGAAGCCCTCAGAGAACTTCTGGAATAGAGGGGTAGAGAGGGGGAAGCAGGATTAGGGAGAGGCAGCACTTTTGACATGGGAGTGTGGTAGTGGTCTCTTGGAGAAACAGTGATCAAGAAAGGCTTTCTAGAAGGGGAATTGAGTGACAGTTGGGCTTTCTTTGATAGGAGAAGGTAGAGAGTAAAACAGAGGTGAGTATTGTAATCCTTGCATAGGAAGCTGCTTGGGCTATAGAAAGTTGCAATGGGAATCAGGGTGGTGAAGGAAGGCTGCTGAATAACATCCCTTTGACCAGAGCTCATGTGTCCTTTCCTCTCCCACCCTGGACAGGGAGAGAGAGAGAACTTTAATTGATTGGAAATCATTTATCCTACTGAGGGGAAAAACAGAGCCTCTTCAATGCCTTAGGAGATCTGGCAGCCAAGGGTAAAAGAGGTTTTGCATATGAATTTCTTTCCAAAATCTCGTGGAAAAAGACATTGAAAGATTGGGACATATCTCCTCAGAGAGGAATATTCCTATATTCTATCTGCATAATGTGATCTCACATAAATGCTGGGCAGAGGGATGGGGAGGCACAGTGGAGAGGGCTAAGGGAACTCCACCAGAGTCCCTCTGCTTTTCTAGTAACTAACTATGGTGGGCACACGAGGTCTCTGCATGCCATCTTTGGCACACATGCCATGGGTTCGCCATCATGGCCCTATATAAGTCCTCATATCCTTCATATCTTATTTCATATACTTATTATATATAAACATATATTATTATTGCTCTCTAGGGGACCTTGAACACTTCAGAGAGACCTCCTGGTCTTGCTTAGGGGTTGCCCCAAAGGGGAGGCAAAACTGATTGAGAACAAAAATCATTTCTAAAATTTCATAGGAAAAGAGAGAGAAGTCAGGGATATCGCATCTATTTGAGTCCTCAGATTTCCCCAACACGGAGATAAAAAGGAGCCCTCTCATATATGTAATAGAAGGACTCATGTCCTAGGAATAAATGGAGAATTTAGGAGCAGATATGAACATTCCTATGTATATGAATGTTCATTTATACCCCTATGAATCTAGAGAAGGAATATAGGAACACAGATACTCTGAGTACATTGAAATTCTCTTCCAATGAGTTGTCATCTAGTCTCTCTTCATATGCAGGTACTAATTTTTAAATAAGCCTATCATGAATATATACATATTTATAAATGAAGGCGACAGACAGCTGAGGGTCTCCAGGCATCATGAGATCTCGTTCCTGTGGCCCTCTCCATTCATACCCCAATCCACAGGTGGCAGCACTCAGGAACCCCCCTGGCACCATCTAGTAACAGATGGGGAGGGTGAATGGAATCTGAGAGTAGAGAGGCATGGGGGAGAGGGTGTGATACAGGATGGGGGCAGATGGAGGATGGGGCTTGGCTAGTGGAAAAAGAAATGCAGTTTGACCAAAGTAGGCTGTGACATCACTATCCCTGAGCACTCCTTTGGGAGCCTCCCAACCTGACTTACCTCTGCTTGTCTTGTGTCCATCGAGGGCTTGGAATAGATGTCACTGGAGTGAGAGATCCCATGGGACTTGCTCAAAGTCCCTCATCTAAGCACAAACCACAAGGGGCCACTAATTCCAAGCCCAGCAAACACTGGAGATATGTCAAATGTAGAGAAAGACTTTGCCACTTTGAACCTTTAGACCTCTGTCATCCACCCTTCTGGGCTCCAGGGGGGCCAGTCAAGTATAGCTTGACTGGGGAACTCTATTGCTGGAGGCTGGACCACAAAGACCCATGGACTTGATTCCAAGATAGAACAAAGACTGACTTAGCAGGACAGGGGCTAATCCAAGGGAAACCATTAGATTGGCAGATTTTCTCGGCTAGATGAGGCTGGTTGTCTGGGAATGGAGGGCAGAGAAGGAATGTGGAATTGGAGTCTGAAAGGGCTTTTAGGTTTTTGCATGGGATGGAAGGTGTTATAATGAATGAGGGGGGGCTGAGTTCACTAAAAGTACCATGAGCACTTCATGAGCACTTGATCAGCAGGTCCAACCTTCCTGGACTTTCAGGGATTGGAAGGAAGGTGGAGACACAGAGGCCTGTGGGTGAGAGTGTCTCTCTCTCCCCAGTCAATCCATTCAACCTCATTTTCTTTTAACAAAGGCTAACAGAGGACCTCATAGGTCCTCTGGTCCAGTTTCCTTAACTAGACAGAGTGGACAAGAGAAGCCAAGAGCAGCACAGGGGTTTGACCAAAGCACACAGCCAAGAAGGGGCAGAAACAGATCTGTGAGCCCAGTTCTTCTCTTCTCTTCTCTTCTCTTCTCTTCTCTTCTCTTCTCTTCTCTTCTCTTCTCNCTTCTCTTCTCTTCTCTTCTCTTCTCTTCTCTTCTCTTCTCTTCTCTCCCTCTCCCTCTCCTTTTCCCTCTCCCCCCCCCTCTCTCTTCCTGCAAGCTTAGCCATCTGACACCTGGGCCTCTACCTCTTCTCCAACAGACAAGTATCACAACCTGGAGGCCACTTAGGAGGCTCATATTGATTGAATACAATAAAATACTTTGGTGTCCAGATGCTGCCTCCACAAGTAAAAAGAGACAGGGCTGGAACATTATCTATGAAAATAGAGGTTCTTGGAGTATTTATTTGTGGCTGCTGAGTCAAGTGGAAAGAAAAAGTCCTGGGATGGACACTCAGAAGGGGGAGTCTGAGCAAATCCCATGCCTTCTCAGAATGGGTTTCTTCCATGAGTGAAAGAATGGGGATGGCCATCCCCTGTTCCAGCCAAAACCCAAAAAGGGTTAAGAGAAGAGAGTCTTTCATATTCTGAGTGTGGTAATGCTGGCCAAGAGTTAGCCAAAGTGAAAGAGACTTGGAGAGGAAACAGTCAATCAAGGCTCCATGGATGGGGGCTGAGTACACTAAAAGTACCATGAGCACTTCATGAGCACTTGATCAGCAGGTCCAAACTTCCTGGACTTTCAGGGATTGGAAGGAAGGTGGAGATGATGGGCAGAGCAGAGGTAAGAGTTGGATGCTAGACAAAGGGACCTGCTTGGGCTGCCCTAGGGTTCTAGGGTCATTAGGAGAGCCAGAAAGCCTGCTGAATACAACCCCCTGACCAAAGCTCAATTGGAAGCTGCCTTTTCCATTCCTAAACTGGACAGGTTTGTGGAGATCTGCCCAACTAGGGGAGAAACGTTCTGCTCCAGCATGCACACATCAGTCTTAAGGACCCAAACTGCCAACCAGCCTAATGAGAAAGACCATGAGGCCAGAAGCCAGCTCAAATCTGTAAAAACCATATCCCCAACAGGAGAACTACAAGTCTTTGATCCAAAATACCTATAATTAGATACTTCAATCACACACTGATTTGAGAAGAAAGAGGCAGGAGTGCAAAGAAAAAGGAAAGCAAAACAGAAGAACATGGAGCCTGTAAAAACCCCTCTAAGCTGGTCCATTGCAGCCTCTTTCTTATAAAGATGGATAAAGAGATGTTGTATGAGAAGCACCCAACAATACTCACCGAGGCCCAATGACTTCAGGGAATCTGATATATTATAAATCTTGTCTCATATTGAGAGGATCAAAGAAGGAGAATAAATATATGAATAATACAGGAGTAGATATTCTTCTATGTGAATGGAGAATATAAATATGTATAGGAAGATCAATGAGACCATACAATGAATATATATTCCCTATATACCGAGGAGGAATGTGTGCTCTTATAGAGGAATAGAAAAATAGAATACTTAGAGAGTATAAGTATGTTTCTCTTCTCTTTATAAGAGTTGTCATATTCCAAAATCATGAATATGAATCCAAAAATTCAAGTAGACAATATTCTTCTGCTTGGAGGACTATAAAGAGAATCACTGAGATGTTAGTCAGAAAGAGACAGAGACAGAGACAGAAAGACAGAGGAGAAGTAGCCCTTCATATGAACAGACCCAGGATATAAGGGAGCCTGTCAAACCCAGAGGTTTTGAGAGAGTAATGGAAGCTGGACAGACAGCAGAGGGTGACTAGGCATCAGTCCTGGTCCCTGTGATTCTTTCCATCCGTGTGCAGGTCAAGGGATGGCAGCAGCCATTGGGGAGGTGGAAAGGAGTGGAGGGGAGGGGGTGGAGAGCTGATTCTAGGCAGGCAGAGGTAATGGTGTGAGGCATCATGGTGGGGACAAATGGAGGATGGGACTGGTTTGGCGGGAGAAGAAACGGAGCCTTCCCAAGGGGGTGCTGACTTCACCATCCACGCTCGCTCAGCTGGGGGCCACCCAGCCAGAACTCAACTCCGCTTGTCTCCGGGTCTCCCGAGGGCTGGGAATGGATGAGAGAGAAGGGAGAGATGCCATGGGACACCCAGTCAAAGCCTACTAGAGGCTCAGCTGCTTATGGAGAGAAGCCCAGGGGCCACTTACACCAGCCCCAACACCCCTGGACACGCCTTGAATGTAGTTCGCAACTGTTACCCAAGCAACGTTCGAACCTTCGTCTTCGCCTGCTCCCGGCTCGAGGGCAGCCAATGACGTATGGCGTGGGGGATGGGGGCACCCCCGGTGCTCGAGGCCAATCCACAACGACCCAAGGGCTCTATTCCAAGCTCTCAGCTCTGCACCAAGATTGAACTAGCTGCTGGGGCCACCGATGCCCCCCAAGGGAAAAGAGCAGCCTGGCAGATTTCTCAGCGCCATGGAGCTGGAATCTGAGAGCTTGTAGGATGGAGGGCTAAGAGAGTCCTCAGAGATTCTCTGGTCCAGTTTCCTGATTGGACACAGTAAGGGAACAAGGGCATGGCAGAGGCTTAACCAAGATCACAGAGCCAGGAAGGGGCAGAAACAGACCTGTGAGCCCAGATATCTCTCTTCTCTCTTCCTGCCTCACCCCTTGGCCAAGATCTTGACCACACAAGCATCACAGGCCTGAGGCCTCAAAGGAAGTCCACAGTGACCTCATACAATAAAAAACTCTGGTGCTGGGCTATTGCCTCCACACACACAGAGGCAGGGCTCAAGTGCTGCCCACAGAAATAGAGGTTCTGGGATGAAAACTCATTTATGAACATCAATACTCATTTATGAAGAATGAGCCAAATAAATGCACATGGAGTGGATGTAAGCCAATATGAGTAGAGAAATAATATGACAGAGAACAGAAGCACATTTCTATTCTCCTATATAAATTGTGCTGTTTCATATTGATATACATAAATACTAATTTTTACTGTATATGGTAGAGTGTAACCATGAAAACATATATATATATATATAAAACTCAGGAAGACAATATCTTTTGGTATGGAGGATTGTAAAATGACTCTATAAGGTCTCCAAGCAGGAAATGAGAGAGAAACACACAGGACTCTCTAACATGCATAGACATATAACATATTGGAGACTTCTTGCATGAGAATATAATTCTCCCAGAGGAATGGCTTTACTGACTGCTGAGAGCCACCAGGCTTCAGTCCTGCTCCCTGTGGCCCTCTCCATCCATGTCCAGCTCCAGGGATGGCAGCAGTCACTCAGATAATCCTCTAGACCCCAGACACAGGCAGAAGCAATTATGGAGGTGGAAATGAGTGAGGGAGTAGTTGAAGGGGGCAGGAGTGGATGGAGCCCCAAGAGAGTAGGGAGGCATGTGGAGCTGGTTCTAGGCAAAGAGGAGGGTGTGATCCATTGTAAGGGAGAAAAGAGACTGGAGGATGAGACTGTGTTGGTAGAGGAAGATATGCAGCCTTACCAAGGTGGGTGCTGACACCATTCATGGGCACTCACTGGGTCCCACTCAGTGGGAATTTAGCTTTTGGTTGTCTCCAGGTCTCCTGAGGGCTGGGAATGGATAAGAGAAAAGGGAGAAATGTCATGGAAGAGGCTCAGCTGCCTAAGGAGAGAAGTTCAGTGGTCACTAGCAACAAGCCCAAAGACCCCTGGACACCTGTAGAAAGTAGTTCCCAACTGGTACCCAACGATCATACCCAACTTCACTTTTGACCCTTCTGAGCTCAAGGGTGGCAAGTCACACCTGCCATGGCGGTGGGCACCTCTGGTGCTTGAGGTTGGTCCACAAAGGATTTATGCTAAACTATAGGCTCAGGACAAAGATTTAACTAGCTAGTTGGGCACTGTCCCAAGGGATAACATTAGCCTAGAAGAGATTTCTCAGCACCATGCCATGCGGCTGGAGTTTGAAAGAGCTTGTAGGTTTGCATGGGATGGGGAGGGCTAAAAGAGACCTGAGAGATGGTCTGGTCCAGTTTCCTCCTCAGGACATAGTAAGGGAAGTCAAGAGCAGGTAGGGGTAGAAAGGAACCTTTGAACCCAGCACACTCTTCCTGCAAACATAGCTGCCTTACACCATGGTCATGATATCTCTTTCCAACAGGCAAACATCACTGGCTTGAGGTCACTTAGAGAGCCCATAGGGACGTCATACAATACAAAACTTTGGAGCTTTGGAGAAAGGAAAGGAGAAAGAGAAGAATTAGGAGGAGAAGGAAAAGAAGGAGAAGAAGAAACATGAAGGAAGATGGAGAAGGAAAAGGAGGAGGAGGAAAGAGAAGGAGAAGGAAAAGAGAGAACCTTATGCACAGAGACAGATACACTGTGGCACAATTAAATGTAATGGACTTCTCAACTAGCAGCAATGCAATTATCCAGGACAATTCTGAGGGAATTATGAGAGAGAAAGTTATCTTCATCCAGAGAAAGAACTGTGGGAATAGATACACAGAAGAAAAACAACTGCTTGGTCACATAGATTGATGGGGATATGATTGGGGATATTTACTCTAAATGATCGCCCTATTGCAAATATTAATAATATGGAAATAAAAATTTTTATCAATGGCACATGTAAAACCAACTGGAATTGTGTGTTGGCACTGGGAGGGGGGGTGGAAGGAAGGGGGCCGAAGGAGGGGAGGGAAAAAACATGAATAATGTAACCATAGAAAAATGTTCTTAATCAATAGAATAAAAAATAAATGGTATAAGAATACTAAAAGGAGGACATTTATATATTTTGCATACATGGATTATCATCTGTTCCGTATTCATATAGTGTTTTTCCTTCATATGAAAGAGCATAACCATAAACATACCCACACACCCATATATAACTCAAGTAGACAATATCTATTTTTATAGAGGATAGTAAAGAGAATCATTCAGGTCTCCTGAGCAGGAATAGAGAGAAAGGAAGAAGACTCCTTGGCATGTATTGACAGGGGACATATTAGAGTTCTCAGCCTTCAGAATATACCAAGCCCAAGAGATTTTTAAAGGGTTGGCAGAGGGATATCTGGACAGACAGCTAAGGCCACCAGGCATCAGTTCTGGTCAGTGCCAACCATGCCCAGCTTGCTTCAAGTATGGCAACCGTCAAAAACCCCCTGGCACCTCAAGCCACTTGCAGCAATAGTTGGGGAGGGAGACATGAGTGGGGGAGAGTTGAGGGGGAAGGAAATGGAGTCTAAGAGAGTAGAGAGGCATGAGGAGCTGACTCCAGGCAGAGGGGAAGTTGTGATGCATGGTGGGGGCTAATGGAGGAAGGGGTTGGGTTGGTGGCAGACAAAAATGCAGCCTTACCAAGGGGACACTGACATCACCATTCATGGGTTCTCACCTGGAGGCCATCAGCCAGAACTCAGCTCCACTTGTTCTCCAGGTCTCCTGAGAGCTGGGAATGGACAAGAGAGAAGTGAGAGATGCCATGGAACCCAGGCAATGTCTACTAGAGGCTCATCTGCCTAAGAAGAGAATACCAGGGGCCACTAACCCCAAGACCCGTGGACCTCTTGTAAGGAAGGGAAAGAGTTAGCAGCTAGTTCCTAGCAAACTTTCAGACCTTCACCTTTCATTGTTCAGGGCTGGAGGATGGCCAGTCACATATGACTTGGGGGTGGAGGGTGCCTCTCTTGCTGGAGACAAAACTACAAAGGACCATGGGCTTTATTCCATGCCATGTAGACTTGGAACAATGACTGAACTAGGTAGTTGGGGGTTGTGCCAAGAGAAAACATTAGCCTGGCAAAGTTTTCTTACCATAAAGTGGCTTCATTCTGAAAGAGCATGTAGGTTTGCATGGGATGGAGAACTAAAAGAGCCCAAAGAGATCTGGTCCAACTTTCTCAATGGACATAATTGGGAAGGGAAGTCAAGAACAGGGCCTGAGCTTAGCCAAGATCACACAACCAGGAAGGGGCAGAAACAGACCTGTGAGCCCAGCTCGTGATCTCTCTCTCTCTCTCTCTCTCTCTCTCTCTCTCTTTCTCTCTCTCTCTCCCTGCAAGCCTAGCCCACCACACACATTGCCCAGGATCTCCCTGAACAAAGCATCACAGTCTTGAGGTCCCAAAGGAAGCACACCGAGTTGGTACAATATAAAGCTTTGGTATGGAGCTGTGGGCAGGGCTGGCAGGTTACCCACACAAATGGGGGGTTCTGGGGGTCTTTAGTTATACCAGAGGGTTAAGCGAAAGGAAAATTTGAATATATCATGAATACTCGTTTTTGAAGAATGAGTCAGAGAAGTGAATACAGAGTGACTACATGTAATCACATGAACAGAGAAATCCTCTACGAATTCTTGCAGAATAGAAGTTTCTATTTTCCTCACATAGGAATGGTCGTATATTCCATTTCCATCTACATAAACAGGACTTTTACTTCACCTCATATGAAAGAATGTCAGGATGAAGATATAAATGTATATAACTGCAGTGGATAGTAGCTTGCTTTGTAGAGGATTAGGAAGAGAAGCTCTAAGGTGTCCTCAGCAGAAACTGAGAGAGAGAAAGGAAGAGAACCCGCTGGCAGGCCTAGACAGGGAACATCCCGGAGCCCTCCTGCCTCAGTATAACCCACTCGGCTATGTTAAAGGGCTGACAGAGGGGTGTCCGGACGCACAGACTTGTGCCCTAGTCCCTGCCCCTCTCCATCCATCTATGCACAGCCCCAAGAAGGGCAGCAGCAGTCAATGAGGGAGACGGAAATGGGTGGGGGAGGTTTTGGCAGGGTGGGAGGGAAGGAGTCCGAGAGTAGGGAGGGAGGCGTGGAGAGCTGATCCTAGGCAGAGGGAAGGGGGTTTGGCACGGTGGGCGAACGGAGGATGGAGCTGGGTTGGGGGAAGGAGAAATGCAGCCTTACCAAGGGGGTGCTGACGTCACCATTCATGGGCGCTCAGTGGGGGGGGGACGGTCGGAATTCAGCCTCGCTTGTCTCGGGGTACCGCGAAGGCTGGGAATGAACAATGCAGAAGTGAAAGACTGCGCGGAACCCACTCTTAGCTTACTAGAGGCTCAGCTACGTAAGGAGAGCAGCCCAGTGGTCGCTCACGCCGAGCCCCACGACCCCGGGACACCTGTTCAAGTACGGAAGGAGTTCGCAACTGCTGCCCAAGGAACGTTCGGACCTTCGCGTTCGACCCCTCTGCGCTCGAGGGCGGCCAGTCGCACATGGCGTGCCTCCAGTGCTGAAGGCGGGCCCACCAAGACCCGAGGGCTTTTTGTCCAAGCTGGAAAGTGGAGACGACTGTCCTAGCTAGTCAGGGGCCGCCCCCAAAGAGACTCTGCCAGAGTGGCAGAGTTTTCTCAGCGCACTGAGGCTGGCGTGTGAAAGGGCTTGTAGGACTGGATGGGATGGAGGGCTAAAAGAGCCCTCAGACGTCATCTGGCCCCAGTTCCCCATTGGACATGATGATGGGTGAGGGAAGGCAAGAGCAGGGAAAGGACTTAGCTAAGGTCACACAGCCAGGAAGGCGCAGAAACAGACCTCTGAGCCCAGC
>NW_025392570.1:0-5015 GCF_016433145.1 Gracilinanus agilis
CAAATCAGCTTAACCAAACACTAGCAAGTATAGGCAACCTTAGGACTATGAACATTGATGACAAAGGAGAATATTTGTTTTTAATTGATCCCTACTCCCCCCCCCACACACACAAATGACATAACCTTAAATTAGCACTGAATCATCAGAATTGGTTTTTGAGCCTTTTCATATACACTGAAGAACTGAAAAGTTCTCTAATTTTTACAGAAACCACAAAGCTCCAATCTCTATAAATCTCTTAAAAATTGATAGATTCAAATACACACACACATACACACACACACACACACAGAGATTACATTTAAAACTCTATCAGTCTTATAGTAAGCAGTGACTGCTTGTCAAATTAAAGAATGTTTTCATAGAATCATATAATTAGAACTAGAATTCTTAGAAATCATCTCACGGAAACCTTCCTCCATATTAAAGATGAATAAACAGAGGTTGAAAGGTTAAAATATATTCCTAAGCAATTCCAGGAAGTCAACAACAAGTCCACAACAAGCACTTTTCCTTGCACAAATGGTGTCCCTCTAAAACAAAAACTTCGAAAACCTATAAGAAGTATGTGTCCTTTGCAAAAGCTGAAGGAAACATACTGTTAACAATGAATTTCCCAAATAATATAATTGGACTCGATTACCTCTTAAGCCATTTCCAACTCCAAGATGATATAACCACAATCTAATCATGTATCATGAAAGGGAAAATGTATCTTTTTTGAAGAATCATCTCAAATACCTAGAATATTATCTCTAACGCAAAATTTCAAGGCTTACAAGTAAGGGCAAAAGTTATGTGAAGGAAAGATTGAAAATGTTAAACCCCACATATCTGAATGTGAATTATTACTATTACAGAAGAGGCTAGAATATAATGATTTAAGAATTCAATCTTTAAAAAGGCTTGTGTTTTGCTCATTTCAAAGTTTCTAACTATTCTAATAAAGTATGTAGGTGCTGAAATAAGCCACTCTTCAATTCTTTCTAATAGTATACATCTGTCTAGAACCAACCTCATTATTTTAGAAATGAGAAAACTGAAGCTGAGGAATATCAAACGACTTCTCCACATTCAAAAGGGATAGCATTTGAACTCAGGTTTCATGTCTTCAATCTGTGTTCTCTCTCTTACACTGTGCCTGCTTCTCTTAATGTAAACAGATCAAATATAACAAACTATTTTCCAACTGGTAGGCACAGAGCACCCGATCTTCAAGTCTTGCCCTAAGCAGACTGTGAAAGTAGTGGCCATGTAGGTTAGCAGTTCCAGGTTAGAACCTGAAGACTCGGATTTGATAGAAGGCTTCTGTTTCAAGTCTTTGACCTATTTTAGTGTGGAAGCTGCTCAAAAATTCACAAAAGAGCCAAATAAAGTATACCACATTATCACAAAAGACAGATGGGTTAAAGAGTCCTGGAAATTTTTGTAAGAAGAAAGCCCTGGGGGGAGTTTGAAGTAGTGGGGGGGGGTTTGTGGGGGGTCAGGGTTTGGGTAAGACTGACAAAAAGTATTATGTGGATTTAATATTGAATTGAACCGTTAGAGTTATGTAGTGGCTAAAAGATGGGACCAAAGCATCCCTTTCAGATTTAAAATATAGATTATATTCTTCTATGAATCATAAAAGTTTATTTAGATCTCTTTGGCTTAGAGTGAAAATAGGTTTGGCTAGGAGGACTGATTGGAAAGGAAAAATATTTTTAAGAAAAGTCTAGCGTGTGCTTTCTGGAAAACTATGATATGTGTCTTTAGTTTGCATGTATAGTTGGTTCAAGTTAGGTTAGACATAATTCCCATTCCTTTGCAATAGAGCAAAGCATTTATGCCTTAAAGCATTTACAAATTATGAATAACTGCGAAAACAGGCTAACTCTAACAAAAGTCAAATTCGTGTAGGAAAATCCTCAACTAGTGAAAACACAGATATTTATAAAGGTATTTATTTTGAAGTACTGCTAAGCTCTTTCTAAAAGCCTGTGGAAATCCTTACTGTGTTGAACCCTTTTCTCTGTTGCTAACAATCCATTGCCAAAAAAATGAGAAAAAGCCCCCAAAACAGCCAGGTTAATTTTCAATAGAAAATAGGTAATGAGTGACATTGAAACTGAAGGAATCATGAGCTCCTGGTATTGGTGTTCGACAGCATCTTTACACATTTGTAAAAGTTAGGATTGTTTTTTAAAGTTACTATTCAGAATCAAAGCACAAAAGATACCACAAAAATCCTTTCAAATCTCAGCTCAATGAGAAGTCAATCTGCTATTCTTAAAAATTTGTATATCATTAGAGTGTAATCTTTGATACACTTTTGGAATCTTTCAAATTCTTAAAAACTGATTCTAAAAATATTCTTATAATTGGGCTTGATCTGTCATGGATTTTTCTCTGTTGGTATTGGGTCAGTTCTAGCTACTCTTCCTATTGCCCGTGACTCACAGGGAACATCAGATACTCAGCTAAATGAATCTATGTTTTCACTGCTGGTGTGAATGAAAATAAATCCATATGGAAATGTTGGCAATTCTATTCCGTTTCATATCTACTCACTGTCACTCTTCCAAATCCATAGACGAATGCTTAGGCTTCTCATTTAAAAATCTACATGGTCGTTTTCTCAATTGCTTTTGAGTTTGTAAAGAACTACTGGTCCTAACGTTCCATCTTCTTCCTCAATTTTTTGCCAGTTGTTTTATGCCAAGCTTGAGGTAATCAGCTCTAATAGCTCTTGCTCTCTGTTTAGCTTGGAGATCATTTTGTCCAGCTCATTCAATTTTAGGACACTTTTGGCGCCTTCTCGGGGGCAACCTTTTTGTACTAGTTAATCTTCTGAGAAACTACACAGATCCACTGTCTATTATAGTGCTTGGCATGTATTAGTGATTACCAGGATGATGACTATGTCCATTCCCCATTTGGGGAAGCAGATAGTTCATTTAAATCACAATAGATTGCGTTTGCTATTACCAAAGTCTGCTTTTATCCTTTCTTCTCATTTGCTATTAATTCCAACATTTGCTCTGGCCAACCCATAATCTGAATGAACATATGGAACTCATTCTGAAATGACTGCAACAGTGGTAACCAGTAATCTTTGTCTGTTGAGATAAAATAAGTTTTGTGGTTTATTTGCAATTTTTTTTGTGTCATCAAAAATGGTATTTGCCATGGAAATGTTAAGATCATACCAGATTTTTGACAAATTCCAACTAAAGTTAAAGTTCTCTCCAATGAGAAAAGGAATCTTTTGAAATCCAAAGTTAGGCAAAGGAGATTGGTGTTTGATTCCACTTGAAAACACTAGAAGAAATGTACATATTTTCCAGATTTCATGCAATTCAATGTGTAACCATGTTTATTTTATCCATTTCTATCGAAGCAGATGTGTTTATATGTATAGACATACACATGAATGCNGGAGATTGGTGTTTGATTCCACTTGAAAACACTAGAAGAAATGTACACATTTTCCAGATTTCATGCAATTCAATGTGTAACCAGGTTTATTTTATCCATTTCTATCGAAGCAGATGTGTTTATATGTATAGACATACACATGAATGCTGCTGGAATGGGCAGTGACGAAGAACGTTGAATTGAGCTCATAACTTTGGGGAAAAGGAGATCCAACTGGCTCTCATTGGAGAAACTACAAAGCTTCCTATGGTCCTATTGTTTCAAAAGCTCATTTTATAAATATTGACGTTCTCATTAAGCTATATAGTCAAAATGATTCTTTAAAAAACCTAGCAACCAAAAACACGATCCCAGAAGAATTTAAATTTCTGATCATCACAAAAAGGTCACGGGAAAATGCATGAAGAATATAAGAAAGTTGAGGCAAGAATGATTTTGATGTAATAAGTGGTGTAAGAGATATTATCAAGGACATAGTGTTATAGAAAAAGCGATGTGGACAAAACCTGTATTGAAAATAAAAGCCAGAGAATAGGAGCGCGGTACTGGCATTAAAAAAAAAAAAAAAAGCAATAATCCAAAGGATCAGGGGAAGGCTTCAGCGTGTTGCCTGGATCTTCTATGAAGTATTTGTGGAAAAAGAAAGTCAAAAAAAACATGAAGTGGGATAAAAAAGCATTGAAGGAATGAAATTGCACGCAGTTTTGAGAGTATCCACAATAAAAAGGTCACCCCACCAAAGTAATTCATCATATTATTCTTGTATTCATTTATACTTATACAAATGGAAAATCACAGGAAAAATGAGCAGAAAACACATGCTACAATTCTCATGGATGATAATAAGATTATTTGCAAAGAGAATCAATAGTCAGTTGAATGCAAAATTTTGTGGTATAATCTTAAGCACCTTAAAAGGCACCATGGTTAAATAAAGCAGATTGAAAATTGTAATCATCAAGAAATAGTGACTAGCCTGCTCACGTGAACTGCTTTTCTACGTTGCAGTCAAAGAAAACCGTTTTTCTTTTTGTAGCTGGTGACATTCATTGACATTATTTACCCTTTCACAATAATTTTAATTATTGTTGTTTCTGAAGTGTTTCATGATCTAAATTGTTCCTATTCTTCTAGATATTTTTCTTTTTTATCTCAATCTTTGATTACTGTACTGATTACTGCACCTTTTAAAATTGTTGTAGGCATTAACATTTGCTCGGTTCTTTTTTTTTTTTTTTTAAACCCTTACCTTCTGTCTTGGAGTCAATACAAGGCAGAAGAGTGGTAAGGGTAGGCGATGAAGGTCAAGTGACTTGCCCAGGGTCACACAGCTGAGAAGTGTCTGAGGCCAGATTTGAACCTAGGACCTCCCGTCTCTAGGTCTGACTCTGAATCCACTGAGCTACCCAGCTGCATTAGTTAGCAATAATGCTACCATATCTTCTTTTTTTCTGGAAATCCCAATTAAGAGCAGAGTGAAGCCATTCTGCAAAATCATATTAAAGATAATGTTAGAGCACTCAAGGATCCTCTATACACTTCAATTCCTCTTAAGACATTTTCGTGACTATCTAGTGAACTTGCTACAGTCATCT
>NW_025392571.1:0-1886 GCF_016433145.1 Gracilinanus agilis
GTTTCTCAAAGGAAATATTTTATTGAAAACAAAAACAAGTTCACATGTTGCAAATGGTGGCAATGACAATGATGAAAACTTTTTAAATTATATACAGAAACCAATTTGAATAATTTCAATTATAGCATCCATATTTATCCCAAAGACAGGTCCTTTCACATTGATATATTGCTCCCCATTAAAAAGAAATATATTACCTTCCTGTAACATTTTTGTTTTTTATTTTATTGCTACTGTTTTTTTACTTTGTAAACTTTCTTTTTAATAATAGATTGCTACATAAGTTTTCCAAAGTCATATGATCCGTATTGTCTCCTACCCTCTCCCGAAGCTGACAAGCAATTCAATTTGGATTATACATGTATTATCCTGCAGCCACAATGAGCCTCTGATTGCTCAGTTTAGTTCCTTGGGATAAGCAAATGGGACATTTTATTCACAAGATATAAGTAAGCATTATGTTCTCCTCTAAAGGGAAAGTTTTCTTTAAATATATTTAACTGGGGGAGGGGTAGAAGAACTGATTATAAAATAACACCTTCCACTTTAAAAAGCATAATGCAAACCAATACTTTTTACTATGATTCATTTGGAAATAAAGTTCTCCAATGAATGTAAAAAAATCAGTTTAAAGTAAGGCATTTCAGTATTAATTTCATCTTGCTGGAGAGTTTTCTTAGTCAGTCAAATGCCTCCTTGATTCTCATGGCTGCTCAGAGCATCTGCTGTGTTTCTCAGATTCATCTTCTGTACCATTCCAACACTCTATACTGCTCATTTCTGGAGTTTGGATTATTTCTATTCCTTTCTCTTGACTTTGATCTCTTTCCTCTTCTGACTCTGTGTTTTTCATTTTCAGGAAAAAAAGAATTTCTTCTTTTCTTGGTATCACTGGATTTGTTTTCTGCATCTACATATTGATCATGATCTCTGTAATCATTTTTGTTCTGTAGTAGAGTCTCTGTCAGGGGCATATTTTGACAAGTTTTCTCTCTACTCTGGATCTCTTAAATGACAGTCTTTTTTTCTGATCTTTATCCTCCAGTTCTCATCTCTGGCTGTCTTCTTTCACGTGTTTCTTTTCTTTTGTTTTCTTTTTCTTCACTGTTTTTTCTGTTTCTTTATTTTTCTTTTTTCTTTGTACATTTTTCTCCTTTTATTTTTACCTGAATCAGAACTATGGCTAGAGCTAGTAGATGATCTGTCACTGAAGTTGTCACTGGACAAGTTCGAGCTGCTATTGCTGCTGTCAGAATGAGAGTCTGAGGAGTCAGCTTCAGAAGAGGAAAAGGAGGAATCTGATGACTCAACATCATGTTTCTTTGCCATGACAACCTTTGGTGCATTTTTCAGATGTTCTCGTAATTCATCCGTTAAGCCCCCAAGACCTATGGAAGTAAAGAAGTTGATGGCAAACCTGGTATTTCTTGGGTTATCCCGGGGTAGTAATCCTTCAAAGAATGGCTGCAATGTTTCATCCTTCAGTCTCACATTAAGCTTAGGAAGTCCCATGTATTCACAAAGTTCCTGAAAAAGTATCTTGATAAAAATTCTACTGGAAGATGTAGTAGATTCTTCACTCAGTGTTATACATTCCAGAACACTCCATGGAAGTGAATCTGTATATAAAAGATGAGCAAACATCTTGGCAACATTTCGTAATTTGTTTGTTTCTAGGCGATGTATGGTATCATACTGTTCCTTGAAAATGCCCTCAAAGGATTCCATGTATTCCTTTTTTAGCATGCAGAAACGCCCCGCCAATAAGCCAAAAAACTTCCCATATGTCCTCTCTTGGGCACAGCAATCGAGTATCATGTTGCAAAGTTCTTTCATCTTGCTGTCAGGGAACTCCATTTTCAGCAATTTGTGAGCACATTCTTCAA
>NW_025392572.1:0-1160 GCF_016433145.1 Gracilinanus agilis
CATAAGGGTGCTGTGAGCCAGAATCCAGTTGAAAACCTGAGGAACTATAAAATGCCCATTTCTCTTGAACTATTGTCCTTGTCTTGGACAAGGATTTGATTAATGTCTTAATGTGTTCCCTCAGGTGTGATAGACAGTTAAAAGCCTGAACATCTATAGAAGGACAGATCATTTCAGTTGTTGGACAGTTCCTCATCAGTACATGAATAGGCACCTGACTTTACCTAAGGCTAAGTGGCTCCTTAGTGTTTCCAGGCTTAGAAATTTAGAAGTTACATAGAGATGTTGTCTTCTCTTCAGAGAAGCACATTTCATTTGCTTTCTTCTCTTCTCCTATTCCTACTGTTGCAGTCTCATGGTTCTGGGCATAGAAAAGAGAAGCTCCCCTGCTTCCACCAGATTAACCCCATTTTTTCCAAAGATGCTGACCTCGTATTTGGAATATTTTTATCCTTATTCTCAGTAGAAGTAAATGAGGTTACAGGTGCAGAACTCTTTGGAAGTCCTCCTAACAAAGCTTGTAAACCTTATCAGTAAGTGCCACTCTATCTCTCTGGGCTTATTTTCAGGATAATCATTAAAAAAGACATCCTTATAGATAGGATAGAAGGGCAAGCCCATGTAGCAGAACATAAAGTGTACTCCCCCTTCTTCTTTTCTTTGAAGTTTTCTATATTCTTGCCATTTTCCCATATGTCTGAGTTCAAAGTTGAATGGGAAAAATGTCTCTCCTCTACTTCCCTCTCCCCAATCCTGTCCCAAAGACCCATAGATAAGAAATTGTTTCTAGAGGAGGCTGAGTTTTTATCACCATCCCTCCCCTATGCTGAGCTTATCTTGACACTTGAGCAGTGAAAAAGGACTTCACACTGCTGGAATTAAATAAATTCCCAGAACCAGCAGAAATTCTTGAATCCTGTGCCCTTGACAGAAAAATTTCTATTGAGTCTATTGATTATTTCCTCTCTACATTTACCTGTCTGATAACAAGTGAGCACAACCTTTAGGGAGCCTTGGGAACTCCTTCTTCATTGAAGCTAGTACATTCCTCCCACTCCACCAATCACTGGTATATGCCTTCTGGTCTTGTGAATATGTCAATTTATCATTCTTCTCTATTCTTCTTGTCAATAGTTACATATTCAAGATAGAGCAGTCTA
>NW_025392573.1:0-2493 GCF_016433145.1 Gracilinanus agilis
GAGGGGTTAGACCCCTGCTGGGGCCAAGGACATGCTGAGTCTCGTGGCCCCTGCTTGTCCCAGGGCCCAGGTGGGAGGGCTGGCCATTCCCTGAGCTCTACCCTCCCTCTTTCAGGCTGGCTGAGGGGAGGAAGTCAATGACAAAGATCCGGGAGAGGAGGAACCCCGCAGCCCCGCACAGCTTCCAGCCTCACCTCTGCAAAGCCAGTCAGAGAAGGGGCTGATGGAGGAGAGCTCTGCCTGGGGCATCATCATTTCTGTGCTAAAATGACCACTTGGGTTAGGCAGAGCCCCGGCCTGGCCTTGTCTGTCCTCATCTCCTCACCTGCTGCTGTTCCTTGGACAAGGACTGAGTGTCTCCTGCAGTCACCCTTCCCATTGGCTGACTGGGCAGCAACCCCTTTGCAGAGCCCTGGAATGGTTGGGGGGGTCTCTGGCCAGCGCACACAAGTCCCATCAAACAAGATGGGACTTCTTGGGCTTCTCGGGTCTTGGCCTGAGCCTGGGATTCTGCTGAAGGAGAAGCAGCACCCTAGCGCCTCTCTGAAACACTGACTTTGGAAGGGAGCTTTGGCTGAAGCCTTGATGGAGGTTCTTACTGAAGGCAGCCTCCAGTGAGGAGCCCAAAGAGCAGCCCCTCCAAGGCATGGCTGGCAGGATGGAGGAGCCTTCTCTGGAGAGAAGCACCCCTGGGAGTCCCCCAAGGCCTTTGGAGTGGGGCGAGAGGAAGGCTTCAGCCTTGTGGCATGTGAAGAGGCTGGAGGCACCAGCCCTGGAAAATGAATCCCTGAGAGCTCTGGAGTTTAGCGTCAGCAAAGCTCTTCCATCCTTTGGAAAAGGACACAAACCTGCATGTCCTCACTGGTGGGGGTGGGGGGGCTCGGACTGTCTGAGGTAAGTTTCTCCCTCTCCTGTGTCACTGTCTTGACTAAATGGAGCCCTTCCCATTTGAGATGATGCTCCAAGGACTTGCCCTAAAAAGTAGTTCTTGTCACTTTAACCAGCCAACAGCGTCCCAGTTTTGTTCTAACAATGTTGTTCCTGCATATTTCAGACATAATGGGTTTTCCTGCAGTGACTGGAGATGATCAGAACCAGAAATAGACGCTTTTGGAGCACATTCAGTGACACCAAACTGACTGCTTCTGCCTAAGTGCAACATAGCCTTCTAGTTTCTTGAATTGACATCCAATTATTTCCAAAATTCCAGGAAGGTTGGCCATTTGAGCTCACAGGCATTCACAGACTCTCCCTGGTTGTCCCTCCACCGGAGTAATTGTCCCATTCCTGGTGCCAGCTGGGTTTGAGGGGTTCCAAGCCTGTCCCTGTCCCATGAGAACTCACTGTGAGGGAAGTACCAGACTTACCCATTTCAGCCTGAACAATAGATGTTAAAGTTATTGATGATCCCATCCAAGGTGGGGCTAACAGACCTGACCAAATGTTAAGTAGCCTTTTAGTCTTAGAAGTTTCCCCCATTGGATCAGAGATCCTTCCCAAGACCAACCACAGTACAGGAACCATCCTTTTGGTATCTGTTGTAGTAGATCCTCCCTGATAGCCCAGCCTCTGGCCTCTTTCCCAAGCCTGCTTACAACCTATCAGTGTACGTCTGATGCCCTGAGATCCCCAAAAGGTCTATAAGATTGCTAAGTCCTATGGTTCTTTGGAGAATCTACTAGTGTGTTGGTCCTCCCAGAGATACTGTCCCAAGAGCCCCAGGGTTTGACTCTGTGTAGTTTTTTAAAAACCAAGAATCTGATCTATGCTGTGTCAACATGGAGTCTAGAAACCCCCAAACGTGTAGCCTTGTGAGACCTGAGGACCCCCCAGTCTAGTTAGCTTGCAAGTGAAGACCTCAAGTTGGACTTTGTCACAGGAGTTTCTCCCTGAGGCCACAAGTTTGGGGGTTTCTAGATTCTGACAGCTGTTAACTTGAGAAAAACAGAATTACTAAAGTAGTCAGAACAACCAAGTCTTTAATCAGGAAAGAGACAGTGTTCAGTATTTGGCCCCTTCACAGAGCCAAAAGCTCGGACACTCTGGCAACAGTCACAGAGAGGGTCACTATGCTAGATAATTTGTCCAAAGAACAACAGAACTTGGGGAAGTAAGGAAGGGAAATAGGATCATTGGCATTGCCATGGCTACAAGGCAATGAGAAGTCCAAGACAGGATGATCAGGGAGAGGCTGATGTTGTACAATGGATAGAAAAAGGAAAGATCCAGCCAAGGCTACCAGGGAGGGGACCTTGATACAATGGGAGAAACGACTAGGACTAAAGAGTATTTAACATCTGATTAGTTCTGCCTTTAGATCTCTTGTTCTGTCTGACAGGGGCAAGTCTGGGACTTCCCTGGGGTGAGTTCTCAGGGGGGCAGGGGAAAACTTGGGGTCTCCAGATTTCAAGTTGACAATGCCATTGATCTCCAAGTACATTTAGGATTGAATACACTTCCTGTCATGAGTCAATGGAAAACGAAATCCTTCAC
>NW_025392574.1:0-12246 GCF_016433145.1 Gracilinanus agilis
AAGTCACCTACCCACTAAGGTAGAAGGCAAAGACAGGGGCATTGAGCAGGTTCTCTTGCAGAAAGCCCTGCATGACAGTGGTGGCCCCACCAGAGCTGATGGCAGGATAGGCCAGACCCAGGATCCCATCAAACTGGGCATACACAAAATTGGTGCCAGGTTCAGTCTCACTCAGGCCAAATTCCTGGTTGGTGATGGAGATGCCTTGGATCTGAGGGGGTCAGAAGAAGTCCATCAGGAAGGACCAACTCACAAGAAAGTGATGGGGAAAAACAATCCTCCCCCAGGTCTACAGATGAGCTCAGACTCTCCACTTCAGTGAGGCAAGTCAGGAGAGGGTCAGGACACTCCCCAACTCCATCCTGATAAAGCTGTGGCGGTGGGAAGGGGTTAGGGAGGGAGGAGAACCTAGAGGGACTTGAGGCCTTCTCTGGAAGAGAGCAGCATGGCTCTGACCACCCTCTTCACATGCCTCATGCTCCCTGAGGCTCCTGAAGGCAGACTAAGCTCATTGCAGAAAGAGGAACAAGCAGGGAGGCAGAGCTTCTCCTCATTCATGGCTGCTCTCTCAGCAAACTAGAAGGGCCCCTTAGCTCTCAGCTTGTGGCTTCTGGCATCTGGACTCCCACCTGTCCCTGCTATCAGGTTTCCAAGCTCCATACCTGGAGCAGCCATAAGGGGGGTCCCCACCACTGGGTGTCCATTCATACACTCCCCTTTATCCCTTCACCCCCACAACCACTCACTGTCACGGTGTCATAGCCAAAGACTCCAGTGAGGCTGCCCGTTCCATACTGCAAGGAGAAGGTCTGTCCATTGCTGGAATAGGTGGAAGACTGGCTGGGGTTGAACTGGGGGTGATTGGCTGCTCAGACAAAAAGAGGGTATCAGTAGAGGCCAATGAATCCTTTTTCCATTTTCCCACTCCTTTGCATTGTAGTGCAATGGAAAGAGTGTTCTTGGTATGCAAAGATGTGGGTTCAAGTCTCATCTCTGCTTTTCATTAGCCACATGACTGTAGGAAAGTTCCTAAGCCTCAGTTTCCTCATCTGTAAAATGAGGATCATAATCCCTGTACTCCCTTTCTTGAGTAGTGGCTAAAAGAGAAACCTGTTAGCAGTTAAAACATGAAATAATGAGACTTACTGTTATTATTACTGATGATGTCCCTGATGGTCTTTATCTGTTTGGTTAATGGAATCACCTATTCCCACACCCAGCCCTTAGACTGGGTCAGTGAAGAGCTGACCTCCTGGGAAAGGGACAGGCATATCCCTTCAGTTTTGGGGTTTAAAGAAGACTGCTGCGAACATTGCCCTTTCCTGTCTGTTACTCCCTAAGTGAGATCATGCTTTAGCCTAGAAGAATGTCCTTTCTTCTCTTCAACATTTAATCTCTAAAGTCTCCGCTAGTTTAAACTCCCATTACCCAAATACTGGCCATCCTTCAACACTGAGTTCAAGGGTAGATTCCCACAGAAATCTTCCCTCTCCACTCCTCTCCATTCTCTGAAGTCCTCTGACATTTATTGTTGGAATCCACCCCACACAATGTTATTAGTTGGGCCAACTAATAACATTGTGGGGAGTAGGGGTGTGGGGGGGAATGTACCTGTGATTTCAAGGATATGTCACCCTTATACTGTGGAAATTCCCTGAAATTTATAGTCTTAGAAATGCAACACTTAGCATGGGGCCTATCACATAGTAGGCACTTAATAAATCCTAGTCGACCTACTGACTGAGAATCTTAAAAGGCTTTTTTAAGGCATTGAGATGACTTGCTGGGGGTTAGCTAGGTGGCTCAGTAGAAAATCCTAGGTTCAAATCTGCCTTCAGACACTTCTACCTATATATGACCCTGGACAAGTCACTTAACTCCCATTGGCTAGCCCTCACCACTCTTCTGCCTTGGAGTCAAGATATAGTATTGATTATGAGTCACAAGGGAGAGATTAAAAAAATAAGAGTGACCTGCTGGTGGTTTCACAATCTGAATGAACCAGAAGCATGAATTCTAACCCCAGTTTTCCAAGATCTACCCAGAAGCATGAATTCTAACCCCAGTTTTCCAAGATCTACCCAGAAGCCTTGGGAACTGGGGTGATCTAAGGCCTGAGCCAGATTCACCTCTCCTTGTGGGGATGGGCATCAGCTTCCTCCTATTTGTCCCCTCTGTCCATTCTCAGCCACCATTATGCCTGACCACACTTTTTTTTTAAACCCTTAAATTCTGTGTATTGACTTATAGGTGGAAGAGTGGTAAGAGTAGGCAATGGGGGTCAACTGACTTGCCCAGGGTCACACAGCTTGACCACACTTTTTATTCCCGCTGAACTGGCTTTTCTCCAGCTTCCAGCTTCTCCCAAGCAATCAGACCTGCAGTCACCCAAGTCCATGGTCACTGACGAGAGCCAGAGAGGTCTCTGCCTCTTCTGTCTACCTGACAAATAGGAATTCATATAGTGTCTAGCTGTCCTTGGGAGCACCAAGAGAAGCATTTAGCCAATTCAGCCTTTCTTGTCCACAGATGGAGAATGAAGAGGCAGGACCAGGTCTTAGCCTTCTCTTGCATCCTGCTCTGCCCCCAACAAGGTACACAGTAGGGACACCCTAAAAATATGTAGGTCAGAGTGCAATAGAATGAGATCAAATTGATCCTCAGCTCTGCTTTGGCTAGGCTGTGTGACCCTGAGGAAGCTGCTAGTCCATTCTGACTCTCCTGTTGAACCTGCAGTGCCTCCTTGTCTCCCTTGAAATAGGGGGCATATCTCCTGCAGTTGGATGTTTTTCCCCTCCCTTCCCCCTCTCCCACCACCTGGGGTACTCACTGCAGGCCTGGCTCTGGCAGTAGATGGAGGGCACCCACAGGTTGGAGGAGCCAGTGTCAAAGAGGACCAGGAAGTTCTGGGGTGGAGTCCCGATGCTGATCTCCCCATAGTAGGACATCTAGGGAGGAAGGTTGAGTCAACACCCTGCAGAGACCCTCCTTGTGCCTGCCATATCCTAATTGCTCAATGAGTGCTAGTGAGCCTGAGCACTCAAACCATCCCCTCCACACCTCAGGGCTGGCAGCCTCTGTTGAGGCTGGCTGTGGGCACCATTGCATTCTCTCCTTTTAATTGCCTTCTTCATTAGCTCCAGCCACAGAGTTACAGACACTCAACCATGGGAGGGTCTTCAGAGACCCATCAAGTCCAAGAAGCATCTGAAAAAAGGCCTTCCAGAAAGTACCTCACCTCTGATCTTTGCTCACAGAAGTCCAATGGGGCTGAAACTGGGTGACTTGGGAGTCCCTTTTAGCTAGCTTTAATAGTAACTTCATTTTTTGGCCTAAGTCAAAAACTTCATGTTTATCACCATTCAGCTTCATCATATTGGATTCAGCCCAGCCCTCTAGCCTGCCAAGACCTTTTGGGCTCCTGATACAGCCATCTGACCTATTTCTTCCTTAGTCCCACCTAGCTTTGAGTCACCTGCTGATGCAGTGACATTGCAGAGCCCATCCTGGTTCTCAGCACAGTCACCCCCATTAAAATGGAAGGTGTCTCCAGGCAAGGACTTTGTCCTTTTCCATCAAACTGAGAGTTTCCTGGGGCTGAACAGCATGTCTCCTTCTTTCTCTAATCCAGGTCCCTGCCCCCAGGAGATGCCCATCAGAGCTGACTATCACACACTGAGCTGTGGATCCCAAGGGCCCAGGAGAGCAGGGGGTCAGCCTGGAGCCTAAAGGGAGAGAGAAGGTGCTCACTCACATCCATATAGTTGGCCAGGGGCTCATAGCCAGCAGCAAACTGGTTGAAGTACTTGGTGGCAGGATCCACTTTGTGGTTCTTCAAGAAGTCTTTCCACACACCTTTCTCCTTCATCACCTCTTTCATGGGCTTGAACCTCTTCAGAGGGACCCTGGGAAGGGTAGCAGGAGCTGCTATCAGTGGAATTGTCCCAGAACTCAACTGCTCCCTGACTGGCCCAACCCCACCCACAATCCAGCAGCAAAGCCCCCACCAACCAAAGTGAACCAGAGGCAGAGACTGGGGAGGGATAACTCCCTCCTACTTTTAGTTGTGTCTATGCAACAGGCCTCTTTCAGGCCCAGCTTGTCAGCAGGGAGCTCTTACCCTGCTCAGCTCAGTTTCCACCTTTTTTAGAAGACCTTCCAAGATGGTCTCCAGTTGGCAGTGCGCTCCTTTACTAATTCGAATTTTCTTTATATTTATTTTATATATTGTTCAGTTCTTTTCTTCATGTCTGATTATTCCTGATCCCATTTGAGGATTTCTTGGCAAAGATACTGGAGTAGTTTGCCATTTCCTTCTCTAGTTCATTATATAGATGAGGAAATTGAGGCAAATAGGGAGAAGTGACCTGCCCAGGATCATATAGCTAGTAAATGTCTGAAGCTGGATTTGAACTCAGAAAGATGAGTCTTCCTAACTCCAGGCCTAGCCCTCTATCACCCAACTTCCCCTTACTTCATATACATGTTCTTTTTACTATTTTTACTTTTTCTGTCCATAACTTCTGTTTTCTGACTGCCTCACCTCCATCCCCTAGGCAGCTAGGTGGCAGTGAAAAGAACTTAGAGCCTTTAGCTGGGAAGACAGGAGTTCTTCTGCCTCAGACAAAAGCTGTTTGACCTTTCGTAAATCATTTCACTTCTCTTTGCCTCCATTTCCTCAATTGCAAAATGGGAATAATAATGTAACCACTGTTCCAAGGAGAGGGTTCTCTTCTTATTCGATTGGCAGGAAGAGTTAGCGAGTCGTGAAAGAGCTCCAGTCTTTATCAGACTTTCTTGGGATTCTCCAAGGAAGGGTCCCTCTTGAGTCATCTTTGGGACTCTTCAGGGCCAGTTCCATTTGGAACATCAGTCTTCTTTAGAACTTTTTAAAAATCAAATTGTATTGAGTGCTTCTAGTTTCCAATGTTAAGAGAGGCCAGCCCCTCTTCAAGTAATTAAAGGAAAAGACTCTGGGAAGACATGAGAGAAGCAGGACATCTCCATCATGTCTCTCTTCCTAGCTTAGTACTTGGAGACTTTGGGTGTCTCCTCTCTGACAAGACCGAGGTTCTTGTCTGAGCTGAGCTCTCTCACTCCAAAAGGGAAAAAGCTTCTTCACTCTGTATTATCTGGTTTATATTTATACCTTCTCTGATTTCTGTTCTGCTATGATTTGGATAGCTGAGTTTGCTTTGTGATTGTCTATGAGTGCTCATTGTGGAACTGGTATTTGGGGAGAAAGGGGTCAAGCCTTGGATGGTTCCTCTTCTTGAAATAACAAAGTAATCAGAAGTTATCTGGAAAGCAGTTATATCCGCCTAGACTAATAATATTTAAGAGAGCAGATAAATGTCATTCTAGTCCAGTTTCCCCTCTTTCTCTGATGAAAGCAGAGAGCAGGCCTCTGGCCCAAACTTCCTGCCTCCAGTATGGGACAAAATGAAAGGTTCCCTTGGAGAACAGTAAGAGGAGAAGAGGTTGGAGGTGCCTATTCTGCCTCCCTTAGACAACACGTCCTCAAAACATATAGGTCCCTCTACACATGGGGCTTACCTCCACTCATTCTCTTTAAAAAAGAGAAAAGAAGAAAAGAAAAGAAAATTCTAGGTTGGAGGGTGGTAATAGTTGGATGAGCCTAGAGGCACTGAGTAAATCTTTTACCTTTGGCATTTTCCCTATACAATTTCTTTTTTTCTTGTTTTAACCCTTACCTTCCTTCTTAGAATCAATACTGCATATTAGTTCCAAGGCAGAAGAGCAGTAAGAACTAGGCAATGGGATTTAAATGACTTGCTTAGGGTCACACAGCTGGGAAGTGTCTGAGGCCAGATTTGAACTCCCGTCTCTAGGCCTGCCTCTCAATCCACTGAGTCACCTAGCTGCCCCAGCCCAATTTCTTTGGATAGAGATCTAGGGCTAGAGTCGGAAGGTCCTGGGTACATATCTAGCTTCAGAAATTTCCCAACTTTGTGATCCTGGGCAAATCATTTAAAACCATTTGCCCAGCTCTTGCCCTTCTATTTTAGAGTTGTTACTAGGACAGGAAAAAAGACTATAGGAACAAAGATCTAAAACTGGAAGGGACTGCAGAAGCCCCTTTAACTCCTTCATTTTGCACATCAGGAGACTAAAAGCCAGAGAGCTTAAGAAACTTTCCCAGAATCAACTAAGTAAGAAGTGACAGATCCAGGATATGAATCCCTGCATTCTGACTGCAAAGTTAAGGCATTTTCTTTTACCAAAATTGTTCTTGAGTCTCATTTAATGAATTTTATAGCTAATCAAATAGGTAGATGATTCAGACGACTGAAGAGAACTTGAAGTCAGGAAGACCTGAATTCAGATCCTACCTCTGTCACTTATTTCCTTTGTGACCCTAGGTAAGTCATTTAACTCCTTTGAGTCTCAGTTTTCCTGTGCTATAAAATAGGGATAATAATACTTCCCAGGTTTGTAAGAATCAAACGAATTAGCATATATAAACGGGAAGGGGTAAAGGAATAGGAATAGGCATTTATACAGTGCCTACTATTTACCAGCCATTGTGCTAAATACTTTTTGTTGTTCTTTGTCTTTCAGTCCTTTTAAGTCATATCTGACTCTTCATGATCCTATTTGGGGTTTTCTTGCCTAAGATCCTGGAATGGTTTGCCCTTTCCTTCTCTAGCTCCTTTTATAGATCAGGAAATGGAAGCAAAAAGGGTGAAATTACTTGCCTAGAGTCACACAACTAATAAATGTCTAAGATCAGATTTGAACTCAGGAAGAGGAGCCCAGCACTCTACACTATGGTGTCACCTAGCTGTCCACCTAGCTAAACATTATAAATACTCAAAGCACTCAGTGAATCTTAAGACACTTAACAAATGCTAGCTATTATTATCATAAGGAAACTGAGACCGAGGCAGGTTAATCCACTTGCCCATTATACTACAGCTCCTAAATAGCAGAGCCAGGATTTCAACCCAGTTGTGGTGTCTTCAAAATCAGTACTCTTTCTTGAGAGGATGGAGGGATGGGAGGGAGAGAGACAATCTGAATCCTATAACTTTGGAAATCTTATGTGGAAATTTGTTATTACATGTGATTGAAAAATAAAATATCTTTACCACATTCAGGGCTCTTCCCCATACATTGTGCTTCCTTCTCCCTTCTCCTCTGTCCTCTTCCCTGCCATCAGTTTTCCCCAAACACCAGCACCCCCAGCCCCAGGACTTACTTGATAAGTGCCTCTGAAAGTTGGAGGCAGACGAGGGCAATAATTAGCCACTTCATCATGGCTGATTTCTTCTTCAAGCTGCTAACTCCTAACAGTCACGAGCTCCTGAGATCCACTCTGAGCTGAAGAAAAGGGACTAGGGACTCTCATATATATACATCCAGAATGGGGTGTCCCTCCCTCCTCCTCACTTCTCACTGCCCCACTCAGTAAACAGAATAATCATTTGGCAGAAGTGGCAGGTCAGGAGCCTGTGGGGTCCTAGCTTCTTATCCAGAACTTGGCTGCTTAATCTGCTTTTAAGTACCCAGAGCCTCTTGGTCCCAAACAAATAGAGCAAATGGTAACATGATAACCAAGAACAAATTAGATGTAGGACTCTCCCTCCCTCCTCCTCACATTCAAGGCTATCATCCCCAGCTTGGTAGGGGGGAAGAGATGGAGGGAAGGGGTCATGTTATTGCTTTCTAGTTTATAGGAAAGAACTGCGCAGAGAAAAGAGTAAGAAAGAATTTTCTTGAGAAAGGAAGATTGAAAGAGTCATTTGGAAGAGAGAAAGAATTCTTGAGACCATCGGGTCACTCTCTAAGGAAAAGTCAGTCTGGGATAGGGGAGAGACCTTCTTATATATAGGTTGAGGAGGGATTAGTGGTATACCCTTAGGATCCAAGATAGGAGTGATGGGTCTCTGCTTCTCCCATGTACCAAATAGGAAGGTCAATTGGGGTAGCAATCCAGTGGCTCAGTGGATTGAGAGCAAGACCAGAAGACAGAAGGTCCTGGAATCAAATCTGGCCTCAGACACTTCCTAGCTGCGTGACCCTAGGCAAATCGCTTTAACCCCTATTACATAGACATTATTGCTCTATTTTCTTGGAACCAATATATGGTATTAGATTCTAACAGTGAAGATAAAGTTTTTTAAAAAAAGGTCAATTGGCTAGAGTCCATGAGACATCATGGGGAAGACTGATTTCATTGTAGAATCATTAAATTGGGCAAAGACTATAACTGAAAACTCCATGAAAAGGGGCAGCTGGGTAGTTCAGTGAATTGAAACTCAGGCCTAGAGACGGGAGATCGTAGGTTCAAATTTGGCCTCAGACACTTCCCAGCTGTGTGACCCTGGGCAAGTCACTTGACCCCCACTGCCCACCCTTACCACTCTTCCACCAAAGAGCCAATACACAGAAATTAAGGGTTTAAAAAACAAACAAACAAACAAACAAACAAACAAACAAACAAATAAATAAATAAATAAAGCTCCATGAGGGATGGTGGACCATGAGAGAAAGAATCTTAAAATCCATTTAGTCAAATAAATTTTTAATTGAAAAGATTAATTTCATTTCTTTTTTTAAAAGGATGAATTTTTTCCACCTTCTTCTTTTGAGAGAGAAGGAAATGAAAGGCCAAAGCAGTTAAATTTCTACTACTTTATATTATATATTGCATAAATATATCCCATGAATATATTATATCTAATTATTACATAAAATTATATAATGTGATTATATAACGTTATATAATATATTCAACTGCTATAATAATATATGCTATTAATATGTTATACGTAATTTCCCAAAGGAAATTAAAATTTTTTTTCCTCTTGAAAAATCTGGTCTATTTTCAGTTCCTATAATGAAGTTTTCTACCTCCATTATCCTACATTCCTTTGTCTAGGCCATTCTTCATGCCTGAAATGATTTTTTCCTTCATTTCCCTCTCTTGGAGTCCCTACCTGAGGCCTTTCCTGCCTTTCACCAATTGTTTGTGCCTCCCTACTAGACCCATGTTGGCAAACCTATTGCAGGCTTGCCAGAGAGGACTGCTCTCCTTCTTCTCTCCACTGGGCCTGAGAACATTTCTCATAGGACCCACCCCTCTGCCCAGGAGTCCAGTAGGAGTGTTTCCTCCCTCCCCTGTCTGGGGTAAAGAGGTGGCTCACATGCAGTGTGAGGGTTGCAGTTTGGGAACTCAGTCTCTAAAAGATTCACCATCACTGCCCTAGACTAATGAAATTCCTTTGTATTTATTTTGCATATATTTTGCTTTTACTCCTTATTTGAGCACATATTGTTTTCTTCCTGAAGAATTTGCAAAAACCTTGAGGTTAGGGACTTTTTCATTTTTGCCTCTATATCCCCAGTACTTGATTCAGTATGCAGGAATGTTGATGATGAAGGCTTATTGAATAAATGAATTGGATTTTTCATATTTCCCAGAAAACATGAAAACTATCACTTGCTCCCATTTCATTATATTGCCTCCTTTGTCCATCTCTACTTTTATTCTTGTTCTTCTTGCACACTTCCTCTGCCTCTGCTTCTTGGATACTCCTCCCAACACACCTGATGCCTGCTCCCTATCAACCAGAATAATCTAGTGATGGCTCGAAGTTTGATTACAAGGTACCATTAGAGTTCTCCATTCTGAGGTGATGGGGTGAATGGAAAAAATACCTCCATGCCAACACCCTCACCTCTCACCTCTCACCCCCTGGCCTCAGGTAATCAGAAAGAGATTTGTCAGGACATTGGGACCCAAGCCAGGGTGAGGACTGCAAAATTTGGACATAAACAAGTCATTGGGGATTTTCCATGTAAGCCATAACAATTTATTCCCAAGCCATTGATGTGGTGGCTCTCTTTTGGTCTGATTCTTGACCTGGCAATCAGAAAATCCAAATTCTAATCCAAATTTCAAGCCACCAACACCAAAAACCAAGGAGAATACACTTTAGAATGATCTCATTGAAGCCTTTCAAGAAACCTTGCAAGGTAGGTACAATTACTGTGAGCATTTTACAGATGAGGAAATTGAGGTGAACCAAGTTCAAGGGATTTGCTCAAAGTCACAAAGTAAGGAAGGATCTGAGGCCAGATTTGAACTCAGGTTTTCATGACTCTAGGCCCAGTACCCTACTCACTATTATGTCTAGCTGTCAAAGAAATCAAAGGAAGAAGGAAAGGAATGAAATATTTATAACAACTCATATTGTAGGCAAAGAATTGGAGAAAAGTAGATGCCCACCAATTGGGAATGGCAAAACCAATTATGGTATCTATGTAATAAAATGGCATTGTGTGGCTTAGACAAACCTGTGAAGATTTATGGGAATAGATACAAAACAAAGTCAACAGAAAAATTTACTCAAAGATAGCAACATTGTAAAGGAAACAACTTGGAAAAACTTAGGAACTCTGATCAGTGCAGAGGTTAAGCAGAGCAGTGTTGTTACTATCCTATAAATTTTATTTTTATTGTTCACACACTTGTCATGTCCAACCCTTCATGATCCTATTTAGGGTTTTCTTGGCAAAAATAATGCAGTGGTTTGCCATTTCCTTCTCATTTAACAGAGGAGGAAAGAGGCTTAGAACTTCCCAATGAATACTGGTTATCAGATTCTCCAACCATGATTTCTCTCCTCCGTGCCCTCTCAAAAATGCATTCTCTCAATGCTTCATCTCCTAATCCCCCAGCTGGACAAACTAGAACCCCCCCCCACCAAAACACTTACCTTCAAAAACGAGCCCTATCCCTTTTGGACTGTGTCCACAGGTCTGCTTATCTCCAGCACCATTAACTTCCCTTAAGCTTCTCCAAAGCTCAGGAGATCAGGAAAGAAACCTGATGCTCTAGGCATTATTTTCTGTCTCAGTCATCTGGGATCCGGGAATCCATCTCTTCAGAGGGTGCTGTGGAGTACCACATCCATCTTGGTCTCTCCAGAAGATCTCTGGTGTACTTTTGATAATTATCTCATCTCACTGGATCTTGTTTCCTCCTCTGTCAAATAGAGGGATTGCACTGGAGGGCCTCTCGCTTCCCTTTCAGCTCTGACATGTTATACTCTCATGAAGCTCTAATCTCTGATTTTGCCATCCCTTCTCATGACCTGAGATCTTGGAGAGGAAGGGCAAATTTAGGAAAGACATTTTCTCCCTTATCTTCCATCCTCCTCCTCACCAATAATCTCAGGCTAGCCATCTTGAAAACAACAAGAGGAACATTATTCCAGCTCCTCCTAGTCTTGCCTAATTTGCTTGGACTTTTCCCACTGGTAAAAAACTCTCAGACTGAGGTGCAAGAAAAGATGGCAGCTGGGAGATTCCTGCTCAAGAATGGTCCAGAAGGACCACTAAAGGAGGTTCCGGGTTAAGATGGCGGCAGAGTAAGAAGCAGCTCCTAACCTCTCCTGACCGAAACACACAAAACTCCTCAAGGGGACATAAAAACAAGTCCAGACGAACTGAGGAACCCCACAACAGGGCACAGCGTGGAAGGTACGTGGAATCGAGACATTTCCATGCTATAAAGGGCTCTCCTTAAATCGCGAGCTGAGCAACCGCCCCACCCCCACCCCCTCCACACTCACCTATAGCTCCGAACCCAGCTAAAAAGAAATAGAGCAAGTTTGGGGCACCCATCGAGCCATCGGCAGCTCCGGGACCTGTTCCTGAGAGCAGCAAGACTTAGGACCCCATTAAGTCAAGAACGCACGCGAAATCTGAGCGCGGGCGCAGAGAGTGGACGCTGGGAGCAGAGAGCGGGCTGAGCAGAGGCGTGGGTGCCGGCTGAGCAGAGGCGTGGGTGCCCGCTGAGCAGAGGCGTGGGCGTGGGTGGAGGTGGACACAGCCAGGAACTAAAGCCTAAGTGGGGAACCAGTGCAGACGGGTATACGACTGTGGAAGCAGCGCCCTGAGACTTGTAAAGAAACCTCCTGCAGAGGAACAAGCAAGGGAATCCACCAGGGGGCTTGACCTTGGAAAAAACTAGAACTCAGACCTCAGGACTGAGCGCAAGGATAAACCTGAGAAGCTGCTGGGCTAATGATGGCTAATCAGTTACAGGAAATTCAGAAGAGAAAGAATAATAACAAAAAAAAGAAGTCTTTAACACTCGACAGCTTCTACACAGAGAAAATCCAGACAACCGAGCAAACAGAGGAGGAGAACAAACAACCATCCAGACCCTCCCCAAATAAGGAAAACTCCTCACAAGCTATGGAAGAGTTCAAA
>NW_025392575.1:0-1479 GCF_016433145.1 Gracilinanus agilis
GAGAGTGCCTTCCATGAGACTGAGGTTTCTCTTCATGTTTTCTATGACCTCTATTAGGGGTTTCCTAGTGATTGGAAAGTACTCTGGTGGGATCTCCATGGCCTGTCTCACCTCTTCTTCTTTCCTCCTCACAATCTCCTCTTGGCGACTTTTACCTGCCACCTGCATCTCCTTCAGTTCTTTCAAGGCTGACTGTCCTCTCTCTTGTCTCTCCTTCACTGTCACCCAGTGCTTCTCTTGCATCTCCTCTGATCCCTGGGTGCTGGACAGCTGAAGAAGTTTTTCTAATGCCCGTTTTTCCCATTGATGTTTGGCCTCTGATTTCAGTGTCAGAAGTTCCTTCTGTTCTAGGTGTTGTAAGGCTTGGACAGAGGTCACATCCAAGCATTCCTGCAGCTTAGATACCCAGTACTGGGGATCCAGGCCCACTTCTTGCAACTTCTTCTCTAGATCTCTTATTCCAGAATCTTCATGATCTGGTTCAATAGCATTATCCCTTGGTGTAGACATGGCTGTAGGAGAGATCAAAAAATTGATTAGTCAAAAAGTTGCTTTCACTTTGGGAGGAAGGATCCACAGGAAATATATGGGAAAAGTTGTAAATATTGAAGGGGCTCCACAGGATATATATTCACTCTGTTCTTCTGCCCCAGAAACATCAATGAATGTACATGATATATGTGTAAGCAGAAATGTCTGATGATTTGGAAATGTGGCATTTCTAGCCTAGCAAGATGTGAAGAACAGAGGTGAGAAGAAGAACATAAAATGGCTCAAATAAATCATGTGACTTAATCCTCTCTCCTCATCAAATTACAATGTAAAAAATAGAATTGGTCCAATGGGAAAAAGAGTCATGAAAATTCACTAGAAAAATCTCCTTAAAAAACAAAATATGCCAAATCAGAAAAGGAGGCAGGAAATTTGAGTAGAGAAACTAATTCCATAAAAATTAGAATTGATCCCAAAGACATCAAGGATTAATATAACAAAGCAAATGAATGAGAAAAATAGAAGAAAATGTGAAATATATTGTTGGAAAAACAATAGGCTTGAAAACATAGAATGAGGAGAAATAATTTAAGATTTATTGGGCTACATAAGAGCCATGATTAAAAAGCCTAGAAATCATATTTCAAGAATTATAAAGGAAAACTGTAGTTACATCTTAGATCCAAAGGGTTAAAATAGAAATTAAAAAAATTAATTTATCACATCCTGAAAAAGATCCCAAAATGAAACTCCTAGGAATATTATTGGCAAATTCCAGAGCTTCCAAGCCAAAGAGAAAATATTGGAAGCTGTCACAAAGAAACAGTTAAAATATCATTGAGCTATAATCAGGATCACAAAAGATTTAGTAGCTCCCATGTTAAAAGAGCAGACAGCTTAGAATATGATATTCTGCAAGGCAAAGGAGCTAGGATTATAACTAAAAATAGCCTATCAAATAAAATGAGTTTACTCCTTCAAGGCAGG
>NW_025392576.1:0-1577 GCF_016433145.1 Gracilinanus agilis
TATATATATATATATGATTCAGTCCAATCCACAATTACTTTTTAAGCCCCTAGTGTGCTCAAGTTAGTATAGGGTATGTGTGTCTATTCAACAGTATAGCACAATGTAATTCTGTACCAGAAGAGTCATGTCACTGACCACTTTCTGACTCCATAGGACCATAAAAGATTTTCAGTTTTTCCCATTGTAGTATATTGCAATCATTTAAATTTATTGCCTTAGAAGTGAAATGGGAGCATTGTTTGTGATATGGAGCCAGACACATCAGAGATAAATGATATTTCTTAAGTTACTTAAATTTTCAACTTTTCCATCTGAAAAAGAGATATTTTTTCATGGTAACTCAGTCTTGAAACCTCCAGTTCCATTTTGACTCATTCTCCCTTCTTCCCATTCATCTGAATAATGCAGGTCCAATTAATTCTACCTCTACAATATTTCTTCATCCATTCCTTACTTTCTATTCCCAAGGCTACCACTGTAGTCCCCACCCTCATTTGCTCTTACATTGCTTCCTAACTGATGTCTCTACCTCTAGTCTCTCTCCTTCCCATCCATCCTATGCAAACATGACAAAGACTATTTTCTAATGGGTATAATGATCACATCACTCCCCTCCTCAAAAATTGTCCATGATTCTCCATTAAAAAACAAAATAAAATAAAACACAGAGTATTGATTAGATCAGAAATGATCATCTTGTCTCAGGCATATCACTGGGGGGTAGCGGTTTCTACATAGAGGAAGCCAAGGAACAAAGGAGCAGTAAGGCATAGCATTTGCTCTGCACTACTACTGGGTGAAGGCAGCTTGAACAGTGTGGCCATGTTGTAACACAGAGCTCAGCTGAGGGGGCATACCTCCAGTTCCACACTCAGGTGAAGAAGCAAGGACAACTATGATCTTCTACTGACTCAGTAGGATAAGCTATGGAAGCCAGGAGCCAAGAAGCTAGGAAGCTGGTATATAAGCACAGCAGCTGCTCAGCCATTTGCTGAGATTCAGCTATTTCCAATTCTTCCTAGTGCCAGGGGGTGAAGGCAGCCAGAGAAGGCAGAAGCAAAGCTCTGCTGCGGCAATGATCTTAAACAACAAGTCAATACAAACTGAACACTGAAATGATAATGACCAAGCTTGACCTGAAAGCACAGAGATAAGATCTCCTCCTCTTCTTTGACAAAGTGGGAGATCATGGGTGTGGAACACTGTACTTAATACTTGAATTTCCTAGAACTTTAACACAGTGCTTCATAAATGTATATTAATTTAGTATTGATTGATTCATGTGTTGCCTGGTTTGTTGAACTTTTTTCTTCCTCTTTTTCTTCTTTATTTTGAGGGATAGTTCTCTAGTTCTCTGGAATGGGAAGAAAGGTGATATAAGAGTAAATGAAAATGATATAAAATATGCCAATAAAGTTTATTTTTAAAAGATTTTCAGTGAAATTTAAAAAAAAGTAAAACACCAAGGAGAGTAAAGGAGCTAATGAGGTTGCCAAAATCCAAGGCAAAGGAGTTGATTGGTCAGAATCATTTAAAGAATGTTTATGGAGGCATTTTATATATATATATATATA
>NW_025392577.1:0-8492 GCF_016433145.1 Gracilinanus agilis
TATAAGTACATATAACAAAATTATAATATATTACATATATAATATAAAATATGTATTATGTGTAATATATAAAATATATAATTATATATGATATAGGTCACAATATACAATATCCGCACTCTAGTGTTATATATGGTGTGTGTATATTTATATGTTCCTTTCTCTCTAGAGTATCTCAGAATTATTTTAGTTGTATCAATTTATTTTATATATATGTACATCTTGATAAATAAAATCTTCAGTGAAAAAACTTCTTTTGAATAAGTCAGCTTATGTGTAGAGGAAATTCTAGTTTCCTCAGCAGGAGATAGGCAGTCATAGAAGCTCTACATAAATGCTAGCTATTATTATTATTATATAAGGAGGAGTGACACTGGCAGGTCAGGCAGGTATGCCTCTAATGGAAGGGGGAAGTGCATGCCAGTGGCTTAGGCTGAGTAGCGACTGAAGCCAAGGATAGCTGGATCATGCCAGAGAATGGCAGGTGGTTCTCATTTTCAGGAGGAATAGCTTGGTCCTTAATGCTTCAAAGGAAGCTGTTCCTTCTAGCAAGAACATAGCTCACTGGAGCCGGTGGCATCCCTGTTCTTCTGCCCGGAGCTCTTGAAGAAGACTCAGGTTTAAGAGGCAGAGTCCTAAATGATTGTGGGATCAGACAAGGCGAGTAGGTTATATTTGAAAGGCCAGATCATTGCTTTGTCAGCCCCACAAGGCAGCACCCCCAGACAATGGGGAGATTTCAAGCACAACTGAAATATAGAAGGTGCTGCAGGAAGAGGGAAAAATGCAGGCACAACAAACAATTCTCTTGCTCAGGAGAGACATGCCTACATCTGGGTTGTCTCCCAGGGAGCTCCAAGAATGCAGCCACATCTTTTTGAAGGTCCAGAGGCTTAGCTGCCTCTATCTCTCTGTCTCTGTTTTTGTTTGCCTCTGTGGAAACATCTGAATCTGCCAGTGAGCTGATGCTCTAAATACTGGTAGCAGGCATTACTCAGCCTTTTCTTTGAGTTTTCAATATAAACTGTATTCCATTGATCTTATCTGTAAAGCCATGAAAGACAGCTGTGGTTTGCTCCACTGGTCATCACAGTCCTTGTGCTAATATACAAAAGGACTCCATGAACATAATTGTAGTTTAGGGAAGTTGAAAAATCCTATTAAAAACTCCATAAGACTTTCCAAATTAAATCGCTATACACTTTGAACTTCAAAGTTGTAAGTAGCAGAGGTTGGTGAGAAATTTATTAGGAAGCAGAGACTAGGAATGAGGAATTAGAAATGAGAGAGGCCAAAGATGACATAGGAGATCTATGCCTATATATCACTGTAACTGTGGCCATCCTTTATGGGGACCATGCCTGGAATTAAGTCTCTCCGGTGCCACAATTGCTCTGGTCCAGCCAGTGGCACAGTGGATAAATCAATGGGCTTGGTGTCAGGAAGTCCTGAATTCTCATCTGGCCTCAGACACTGTTTAGCTGTGTGACCTCGAGCAAGTCCCTCAGTTGCTGCCTCAGTTTCCTCAACTTTGAGAGACATTTTTTTATATTAGCTCTTTCTGTTCTTTCTTCTGAACATGTTACTTTGGATTTAGACACCTCTCCCTCTGCCTATACTCCAGCCTTCCTGGCAAACCAAAGGCATGACCACGCATACTTGTCTAGGTAAAACCAAAGCTAGATCTCGAAAGCTTTAGCTGTTTCCTCTGTTTTCTGGTTGTTTATTTTTTTCTGACCACAAGTGATTAGTGATCTAGGAGGTGGATACTTCAGGTATTTTGGACTTTGGGGTTTCATAGTACTGTCAGCTTAGAGGAGGAGGTGACTTTTGAGAGAAGGAAAAGCCCCAAACCTGCTTTGACTTGCTAGGAGATATGGGCCTTGAAAGAGTAGTTCAGATGGTTCTGTGACCAAGTGAAAGAAAAATGCCTTTTCAACAGTCCCACAAAATATTTCATATTTTAGTGTTAATTATTTTTTAATAGTCAGAAAATGATTCATTACCAATGTGGGTGTCATTTTTGAATCAAGTCATCTCTTTCCAGTCAGATCACAAACTTGTCAGAGCAAAAATAAAAATTAGCACAAAACTAGAAGTGAGAATGAAGTGAGACAAAAGTGTGATATGCAGTTGATATGATTCAATCCTGACCTATTCAAATAAGTTGGTGTTAGTCAGAAATGGGAAATGAATGGAAGAAAAACAGACTAGAATAATCTCATGAGAAGCTTAAATGATTTAAATGAATAGACTTAACAAGAGAACTAAAAATGCCTTAAAAACAGTTGGCAAACATTTGATTTATTTGCCAAGTGGAAAGAAATGAAAGCTAAAGGCAATACTGATTTTGAATACAAGCTCATTAAAATAAACTTATAAAGAAGATTAATAAAAGATTATGAGTAGTAAAATCTCAAAAAAGAATGAGGTGCCATAAAACCAGTTTAAATAAAGCATAGCAAAATACCCAACTAAACAAAATCACTCTGGAGGCATTTATTTAAGGATAAAAAGGCATTGAGAATAACAAACTGAAGAAAACTGGAAAAGGTATGCAAAGATTTTTATAACCAACTTTTTTTCACCACAAGAGCCATAGAACCATGACACTAACATCACAATCCCACATGTTCTTATAGAGAGAAGAGGAATAACATCAGAGAGCAAAGATGGGAAAAATAGCTTAATTAGACCAAGCGTATATAAATAGAAAAGGTCAGTGTTGGCAGGTACTTGATTATGAGGACATGAAGAAATTTATTCACAAGGGATTTAAAAGAAGGGGAAAATGCCAAAGAGTGGGAAATTTAATTATTGAGTCGTTTCAGTTATGTTTGACCCTTCTCAACTACATTTGGGGTTTTCTTGTCAAAGATACTAGAATGGTTGGCCATTTCCTTCTCCAGATCATTTTACACATGGGGAAACTGGAGCAAACAAGGTTGAGTGACTTTCTAAGGGTAATACAGCTGGTAATATCTAAGGCTGGGTTTGAATTCATGAAGAAGAATCTTCCTGGTTCCAAGCCTGTTCATTTTGTAAATGAGGAAACAAGCAAACAGAGTTAAGTGACTTGCCCAGGGCCACATAGTAAGTATCTGAGTCAGAAAGATGAGTCTTTTTGACTTTAGGTCCTGAACTTTATTCATTTTGCTCGCTAGCTGCCCCTTTTCTAATGTAAACCATAAAATAATTTCTTGGTGATATCTACTCATTGTTTTCTGCGGGCAAAAACTATGACTACATTTTTCTCTTTGTATGTTCTGTAAGGGGGAAAAATTAGGGTTTAGTTGGATGAATATTAAAAGTGTTGGTCAACAAGGAATTGAATAAATATCAATTCCTAATCAAAGAAACCTCAAGTCAAAATTACTCTTATGGTAGTTTATTTACAAATGAGAAGAGAGAGAGAGAGAAAGTAAGAAAATTAAAGAGAGGATAAGATAAGATAATTAACCTAATGCACTAAATAATTTGCTCTGGCCCCTGGCTCAACCCAGGCAGGACTAACTAGTCCTCAGTCATTGAAGGCTCAGCCTTGAACCGAGGGCTAAAGGCCAAGTATGAATGAAGCAAAAGCTTAGGTCAGAAAGTCTCTCTTGAAAGGAGAGTTCCTTCAGAGAAATCCAGGAAGGGTCAGTCTTTACACTCACCATGTGTAGTTCTAAGGGAGAGATTTAAGAACAGTCTCACCAAGTCCAAGGTCTCAGCCAGAGCTCCTCCAAGTCCAAGAAGCTAACAAGAAGAGAATTACAGGAAACTGTCAATCCCTTTTAAAGGCTCTTCTTTTCCTGTGTCTTCCTTTTAGTTTACATGCCCAATCACAACAGATGCTTTGCTTAGGACTGCCCAGGGGGCAGTCAGTCAATTCTGATTTGTCACCCACTTTCGCACACATGGGTTACAGATCTTCCCACTTGTGAATTAAGTGGTGGTGCTTACATCTTTGGTGATTAAATCTAAGAATGGGCAGGGTAGATTTAATTTCATTATCACAGTTCCCATTGTTTAGAATAGAGTCTGACACATGGGGAGCATTTAATAAATGTTGGGTTTAAATAAAGAAGTGTTGATTAATTGCTAAATGAATCTACTTGATTCTCCAATGGCCATGTTGGTGTGTTGCTGTTGACAGACTAACTTTTTTTTGTTGCTGTTTTGTTTTTGCTAAAAGAGAGAATTCTGCCCTTTCATCCATGTCAATAGTATGATGATTCAGTTCTCACTTTCACTGCGCACCATGCCTAGAATCATGCTTGTAGGGTCATGAAACAAAGGCCATTGTGCTCTCTCTATATCACTTCTGGAGTTTTCATATGAGAAAACACAAAAAAATCTTGTGGAGGTTATTTTCTGCCTGGATCAAAATCAGTGGAGGAGATAGGGGAAGGGGTTTACAAATAGAAGGGACAACTTTCTTGAAAAGTGTCACACTGTGAATCTAAAGAGAATGCTATTAATTCCCCAATTAAACACTGAAAAAAAGATTACTGATACTTATAGGGCTACATGTAAAATCTCTTGTTAGTCATAAGTCTATATAACAGCTGTAAAACCTGCATATACTATCAAGTCATCTATGTTGTGACGCAAGTCTAACTCCCTCACCATTCAATTAAACCTTTCTCAAGTTAAAGAATTAAGAAGCAGTAACTGTTACACCACAGGTAGGTAGCAAGCTACTGAAGGATTGGGTTGATGAATGGCTATAGGAAAGAGGCATTACCCTTCCCTTACCCTCATGTCAACACCCAGGAGTCACCTTGCTGCAGTTATAGCTCAGAAGAAAGTTGATGGATGGTTGGAACATAGGTCACTGATCATAGGTCTGGGATTCTGGACTGGAGAAAAATATAAAATCATCTCAAGGCTAGAATCCAGTAATGGATAAGGTTCTATTCTCATTAGTTCATTTTCAGAAAGTATCTATGAGAGACCTGTTCAGATATAAACTATAAGCTATAGCCTATAAACCATAGAGTGCTGGAATTGGAGGCAGGGAGATCTGAGTTTGAATTTGCCTCAGATACTTATTAGTTAGGAAGGGAATAAGCAAATAGCTAGTAAGTTTCTCAGTCCAGATTTGAAATATCCCAACACTTATTTCATTGTGCCATCTAGCAAACATGATCTTGGGCAAATCACTTATGTTCTCTCAGTCTTAGTTTCCCCATCTGTAAAATGAGGGGGTTGGACTCAATGGACTTGAGGTCCTTTGTAGTTCTTAATACATGGTCTTCTGAACAAAGGGGAAGTATCTGTAATATGTCACACAGTTTTTGTGAGGCTTAAATATGAAATGCTTTATGAACATTAAAGCACTCTATAAATGTCACTTACAATGAACTCTGCCATATTACCTGTTGACCTGGGGCACTTAACTTCTTTTGAATTTAGTTTCCTTTTCTATGAAATGAGGAGGCTCAACTAGAGAAAAACATAAGTTCCTTCTAGCTCTAAATCAATGATTAATAATGCTTCATTATCCATAGTTCCACCCCCAACCCCCAACATAATATAGTTATCCTGTTCATCTCTTCCAATTATGTCGATTTTAGTCCCTATCTGTCACATATCATGACTGCTACCCCTTCCTTCTCTGGATCAGTTCAGCATTAGTATATTCTGCTTCAGCCCTTCACTGTCACTCTATGTGTGTCTCTCATTTTTCTGGATGTTTCTTATTGGGTCTTGGTTTTTTATCCATTATGTTATCCATTTTCTTCCCATAGATAAATTCATCCCATTCACACTCAATGTCATAGTTACTAGCTGTGTATTTCCATCTATTCTGTTCTTTCTCAATTTTTGTCCTCTTCTTTCTTTCCACCATATCTCTCCTCAGATATCCCATTTCTTTTAACTGGGACTTCTTCAATTTGTACCACTTCCCCAAAATCCTCTTTTATCTTTTCCCCTTGACCTCTTAGTTCTAAATTGGTCTACCTTAAAAAAGATTCCTCTCTTGTCCCTTCCCACTTACCTTTTAATTCTCATTCTATCCACCTTTCCAAAAATTCTTTCCTTATGCCCCCCAACAATGACCTTTTACTTTGTGATGTTTGATTCTTAAAATCCTTCCCTTATCTTTTCCTAAGTGTCCCCTTACTTCCCTAGCTTTTGATATGTAGTCCCCTCTATGCATCCCTCCCTTATTCCATCCACCTTCCCTCCTATTTCTCTGTATGTTAAGATGTTTGCCCTTATAATAATGTATGTTGCTCTCTTTTTTACCAGACCTGATAAGAGTAGGGTTATAACAACTACCAACTCTCCGCCACCTTCTCTGTGGCAGTTCCTTCACTCATTCCTCCTCCGTATGAGGTAGTCATTTCACCCTACCTCCTCCTGATCTACTCCACTACCATTCTGCCTCATTCCATTCCATTCACCTTGACCTTGAGTCTTCCATTCATACATACCCCTTTCAGGAGTGCTGCAATTATATTTGGAGAATGCTGCTATAAGATTCCTTCCTGTCCCTGACATATACCTGGAGCCTCTGTCAAAGGTGTTGGTTGACTATTGTCTTTTGTACTGGAAGAGTACTTAAAATGACATAATTATGTAGGGATCAGTATGTTAACTATAGATATATAGACCAATATGAACTTAGAAGACTCTACCACAGGTCTGGTACAAATAGCCCATGTAAACATTTGAGATGGAGATGTCTCTAAATTTGCAGATCTCACATTTCTTTTGAGAATTCTGCTCTTTTCATAGTGCACATAGCCTTGATGTAGACATACCATACTGAATGGTCTTGTCCCATATTTCACAATCGATACCAAAGTTCTTCAAAGAGACCTTTAGATTTCCCTTGTATTACTTCTTTTGACCCCCATCTGAGTGCCTGGGTTGTGTGAGTTCTCCATTAAGTGTAAGAAGAAATCTCTGGGCTATGAGTCTGAGCTGAAAACTGACTTTATTTGTGGGTAGAGTCAGTGGTCCCATTATTCCTAGTCTGGGATGAAAGACATCTTGTGGAGGTTTGCAGTTGTTTTTATAGGCTTTTGACAGTTGATAACAAAACCCAGATACTCAAAGTATTTTAGCTAATAGTTGATAAATTCTACTACAAGGTCCAAGCAATTTATTGATCTTATAACTAATACCCTCAGACAATAACTCCTAAGAAGAGACATAAAGAAGAGATATATATGTCTGAATCATAAAATCTGAGGACCCTTTTATTGACATAAATTCCTAGAAAAGCAAATATGATTCCTACTTTTACAAGGGACTCTATTATTTCTTCTGTTACCTTTATCCAGAATCAGGAGATAGTAAAGATGTGTCCTTAATGTAAGGAGGTTTGTAAAAGGAGCTCTTAAGCTAACTCTCTCCATATCTATCACTGCTTATACACAGTTAATTAACAACTGGGACTATGCCTTTCTAACATTTTAGTTACATATACTATTTAAAGGATTATATAAGATGAATTAGTTTTGTACTAAATGATATAAAAAGAAATTAAATGAAACAAATGCAAGTTAAGCTCTTCGGTTCTCCCACTCTTTTATCACTTCTTCTGATCCGCATCTGAGTCCTTGCAATGTGTGAATTCTCCATAAGTAAGGTGATGCAAGAGGATGGCCAAAAGTGCAGCTGTTAATAGTGTGTTTGTTTTTTTTTAGTACCATGAATCAGCAAAAGTCGCAGCCCTAAACCAAGTAAGTTACTCAGTTCTATGCAAAGCACTGCAGAGCATTCTAATCCCAAGCAATCATTACTAAATTCACCAACAGGATTTCTCAAACAAGGACTTGCTTTTCAATTGTGTTACAAATAAATCATTCAGAGCCTAAAGCAAATTCAAGGATGGGAAATTATTACATTAGGCGGCAACTACCCAGAGGATCTTGTCTGAACCACATAGGAAATATAAGCTATGTGACCCTGGGCAAGTCACTTAAGTCCAATCGCTTAGTCCTTCACTTGTTTCTGTCTTAGAATTGATACTAAGACAGAAGGTAAGGGTTAAAAAAAATAGTTAATTGATTTGCCCAGGATCACATAATATGCATTAGAAGTGGGATTTGAATCCATGCTGTATTAGCTGCAAAGACAGATCATTTTTATATAAGTAGTAATAAAAAATTAGAATTAATTATCATAATTATTTTTATTGGATAACATTACATAGTGCATTAAGATTTACAAAGTGTTTAAAATTCTATTTTATATATGATATGTATTTATACACACATATGTGTATATATATATAAAACTTTTTCTACATAATCGATTTATCTGGGATAAAAAGAAGAAAGGAACATTTCCAAGACTAGGCAGAATGGATACCTAGGAGTTGAAATATGACAAGCTGGATGAGAAAACTTGATTAAAGTGTATTTCAAAGGTTAAGGAATCCTGTAATCCTCTTGATTGCCACAATTTCAAACTAAATCATTAAATATAATTAACCAAGTGAGGAAACAATATAGTTATAAATAAAGTATAAAACTCTATATATATTATAT
>NW_025392578.1:0-1653 GCF_016433145.1 Gracilinanus agilis
GCCCAAGGGGTGCCTGGGCTCCTCTGAATCCCGCTGTGCTGGAATCTATTGGTTGTGCAGTGCCGCCTGCAGGCGCAGACTGCCGCCATGAACAACCTGAGCCAAGAAGTCCAAGCAGAAGGTGGTAGCTGTCTCGCTGAGTTCCGCCTTGCCCTCAAGCTTGAAGTTCTGCACACTCAAGAGGCACAGGACGACCATCTGAAAGATCATTTGATCGGGCAGCAAGCAGTCATGCTCCTTTTCCCCTCCAAGCCGGCTCTCCCAACTTTGGCCGCCTTTCGTGGGCAGGTAGGACAGGCAGATGCGAAGGTTCTCCAGAATCTCCTGGCACAGGCTTTCCAGCCTACAGCCCTTCCCACCAGTGGGCTGTAGGAGACTGTGGAGATACAAGAAACTCAGCTGCAGCCTCTTCACCTTTTCCTGCCGCTTCCCGTTCGCGGTCCTTGCCTCTGCCTGCCTTCCTATCAAGCGGAGGTAGAGTTTCTCAACTTTGCCGTAGACCAATGCGAGTCGCAACGACGCTGTGCCGTGCGGAATTGGCGAGGAGAGACAGCACTGAAGAAAATATGCCGCCTGGATATAAGAATACTTCTCACCAGACAGGCTGGCCAGGTGGAGGAAGGGCAACCCCATGTCAGGAATGAGTGCCAGGGCTCTGTAGTAGTATTTCCCAGCTTGCTCCTCCGCTTCTGGGTCCAAGAACTCCGTCCTATAGTGGAACAAGTCTCCAATGCGCAGCAGACACCAGTGACAGAACTTGCGGGCCCAGCGCCTGTCTTCAGCACTGGGACAGTGTGCTTGGGTAGCACAACTCCAGGGCTGCTCCCTTTGAGTCCAGTGCACGTAGTCGTCCAAGTCCAGCTGGAAAGACGCTTGCACGCCAAAAAAGATGCTGCGGTAGACATCTATTCCTCTCTTCAAGTGGCTCTGGTAAGCCCCCTCGGGGCTACAGAGAGCCATGAGGGCTCCCTTAGTCTTCCAGAGATTGTGAACCTCCGCATAGACCTTTTTCCACAGCAGGTCTTCCGCTTGCTCTCCATACTCTCTCGGACTGAGGAAGATCACTTGGACGCCCAGTTGTTCCACCTGGGTCCTGAGGGTCACACTCTCGGGATGGAAGACTTCTTGGTGGGCCGTCTCTCTTCCCACCAGGGTGTCCAGCTGCTTTGCCGATTCCACCATCTGTAGCAGAATCTGCTCAGCTCTGCTGGTCCTCATGGTTCCCAATCCCTCCTCAACTCCTCCTTGCTCACTGGTGCTGAAAACACCTCAAGTACTCTGTAGACTCAAGCCGCCAGGCAGTCAGAGGGAAAACACCTAACTAGCCTCCCTTGGAAAGGGCCAATATCTGGACCACTAGCACTCACACTAGAGAAACACTAGCCCGTATCAAGGGTGTGCCCTTCGTGGCAAGTGTACCCAAGCAGAGGCCAAATTTCCCTAAAGAAGCGCAGACACCCAACGGAGATGCTCACAGCAGCTGGACGCCAAGTCCAAATGCCTGGAGGAAGTGCCCTGTGCCTTTTTATAGCTGAGGTTGGCCCCACCCCCTTCCCAGACCACTTCGCCAGAGTCAGCCAATGGGAGACACTGTTAGGTTTCGCCCACATATGTGCATCATTTCTAATTCTTGTAAGCCCTGGAAGACTACAA
>NW_025392579.1:0-7561 GCF_016433145.1 Gracilinanus agilis
CTACCCAGTCCTCCCGGATTCGGACCCCCTGACCGCTGGAGCCCCACCTCTGCTTTTTAAGCTCCGAACTTCTTTGGGAGGAGCCCACTCCGAGGCTCAGGGGGGACCCCCACTGCATCAAGGCTCTCGGGGGGCCTCCAAAACCTGCCAGTAGGGACCTCCCCCCCTCCCCCGACAGGTCCCCAGAGAGCCCCCAGCCCCCAGCAGAGATTCTTAGCGAGCGCTCACATGCGGGGCCTCTGAAAGGAAGGAAACCCCGAGACTCCACGACCCCCTCCTAGACTTGGGAGGCGCGCGAGGTTCCCCGCCTAAAGACTGCTGGGCAGCGCCGCCCCCACCTAGAAGACTTCAGGCCAGGCAGGCCGTAGTCAGACCGAGACAGTTGGTAAAGCCATTCCTGCACAGCTGGGTCACCACCTGTTGAACCCGCATCAGGACTAGCTGCACCAAAGGGCAATTTTCTTTTAAAAAGGGGGGGGAGGGGAAGCTCGTCTTATTCTAGAACCCTGTTTGAGCTGTTCCCCCTGCCAATCGAATGGTGGCAGGGCTTGCGGGCCCAGGAACCTCCCACACCTGGCTTTTCCTGAAGAGAGATGCCCAAGGTGGTTCACAGCATCGTGAAATGTAGACCCTCCTCATTACAGGATCGATGGTCTCTTGGGAGGCTACTGTAGTGTCTTTTTGTGGTTAGTTGGCAAAAAGAACTGGGACACCTCAACGATTGTAGAGACTGGGGGGAGGGATTAAAAATAGTAGGATAAGCCATTAAGAGTATACCAAGTCTTCAGGGTGAGCCCTAGAGACCCATATGGTAGATTTGGACCCAAGATTCTAGCAGTCATGGCGTTTACTAATTACAGCAGTCTGAATCGAGCACAGCTGACTTTTGAATACCTCCATACCAATTCAACCACCCACGAATTCCTGTTTGGGGCCCTCGCTGAGCTCCTGGACAATGCCAGAGATGCAGAGGCCACCAGAATCGATATTTATGCAGAGTACCGAGAGAACCTCCAGGGAGGCTTCATGCTCTGCTTTCTGGATGATGGCACCGGAATGGATCCCAGTGACGCCGCCAGTGTGATACAGTTTGGGAAATCGGCCAAGCGGACCCCCGAATCCACACAGATTGGACAGTACGGCAACGGCTTGAAATCGGGGTCCATGCGTATCGGGAAGGATTTCATTCTCTTCACCAAGAAGGACGACACCATGACCTGCCTCTTCTTGTCTCGGACATTTCACGAGGAGGAAGGCATCGACGAAGTCATCGTCCCTCTGCCCACTTGGAATGCCCGTACTCGCCTGCCCATTACAGAAAACATGGACAAGTTCTCCACTGAGATCGAGCTCATCTATAAGTATTCGCCCTTCAAATCAGAGCAGCAAGTGATGGACCAATTTAAGAAGATCTCTGGGAAGATGGGAACCCTGGTTATCATCTTTAATCTCAAACTCACAGACAACGGCGAACCGGAGCTGGACATCGTCTCAGACCCCTGGGACATCCAGATGGCCGAGACGTCCCCCGAGGGCACGAAGCCGGAGCACCGCTCTTTCCGAGCCTACGCGGCCGTCCTTTACATCGACCCTAGAATGAGGATATTCATCCACGGCCACAAGGTGCAGACCAAGCGACTCTCCTGCTGCCTATATAAGCCCAGGATGTACAAGTACACCTCCAACCGCTTCAAGACCAGGGCCGAACAGGAGGTGAAGAAAGCGGAGCACGTGGCCCGCATAGCAGAAGACAAGGCTCGAGAGGCAGAGAACAAAGCCCGAGTGTTAGAACTGAGACTGGGAGGAGACCTCACCAGGGAATCCAGGGTAGCCTTAAGGCAAGTTCAGGGCACAGCTATTAACTTGCGCAGGGAAGCTGGCATCAAGAAGTGCATCAGAGAAGCCAAACAGCGTGCCTTAAAGGAACCCAAGGAACTGAACTTCGTCTTTGGAGTGAACATCGAACAGCGGCACCTGGACGGCATGTTTATATACAATTGTAGTCGCCTGATTAAGATGTATGAGAAGGTGGGTCCTCAGCTAGAGGGCGGCATGGCCTGCGGCGGGGTAGTCGGGGTGGTGGACGTGCCCTATCTGGTCCTGGAGCCCACCCATAACAAGCAAGACTTTGCTGATGCCAAGGAGTACCGTCATCTGCTGAAAGCCATGGGCGATCACTTGACCCAGTACTGGAAGGACGTGGCCATCGCCCAGAGGGGAATCATTAAGTTCTGGGATGAGTTTGGCTATCTCTCCGCCAACTGGAGCCAGCCCCCGTCCAAGGAGCTTCGTTATAAGCGCAGGAGGGCTATGGAGATTCCCACCACTATCCAGTGTGACTTGTGTCTGAAGTGGCGGACGCTGCCCTTCCAGCTGAGCTCTGTGGAGAGGGACTACCCAGATACGTGGGTGTGCACGATGAACCCCGATGCCGAGCAAGACAGCTGCAATGTGTCTGAGCAGAAGCAAAAGGTGCCCCTCGGGACTCTGAAGAAGGACTTAAAGACCCAAGAGGAGAAACAGAAACAGCTGACGGAGAAGATCCGGCAAAAGCAGGAGAGACTGGAGGCTCTGCAAAAATCCATCCCTATCAGATCCCAAGCTGACCTGAAGAAGCTGCCCCTGGAAGTGAGCTGCAGGCCGACGGTGAAGGAGTCCCACGCCGTTCGTAGAATCTCGCGCCCCAGGTCCCCCCCGCTGCCAGCCGAGATTAAAAACTCTCCAAGCCGACCCCCACCACTCAAAAATCCAAGGTCAGCCTTTCAGGCCAGAAGGGGCTCTCTCGCCATAGCGCCGAGACTAGCTCACTCACCCGCCCAGGAGGAAGCCGGCATATCAAGGATGTCCTCGTCCGCTCTGGCTCCCCGGAAGCCCAGCAGCACCGCGGTCAATCCGGCTCCCAGAATGCTCTCGGTGATTGTCAGTGCCCAGAAGAGAAGCTTCCCCGAGACCGAGGAGGAGGCTGAAGAAGATGGAGACCGGAGGAAGGGGAAGTTCAAGCGGAGCAAGGGCCTTGTAGTGAAGGATGAGAAGAAAGACTCCAGTGAAGAAGACCTGGCAGTGCTGAAGAAAGCCCAGAAGGACAAAGGGCGGCACGTGGAGGTTCGAGTGAATGGAGAGTGGTGTACTGGCCGGGTGACCGCCGTGGACATGAGCAAACACGGCCTCCGCTGGAAGGTGAAATTTGATTACGTACCCACGGACACCACGCCGAGGGACCGCTGGGTGGAGAAGAGGAGTGAGGACGTGAGGCTGATGAAGCCCCCCTCCCCGGAGTCTCAGAGCCCCGACACGCAGCAGCAGGAGGATGAAGATGTGACCATCACTGTGGAGCCCTCCACCTCCGATTGTATCCGCACCGAACCGGACACCACCGCCCCGAATAGCAGCCAGGAGTCGGTGGAGCTGCTGGTCCAGACCCTGCGGAATTGTCTCCGGTATTTCCTGCCTCCCAACTTCCCCATCTCCAAGAAGGAGCTGAATTCTATGAGCCCAGAGGAGCTGATGACCTTCCCTTTGAAGGAGTACTTCAAACAGTACGAGATGGGTCTGCAGAACCTGTGCAACTCCTATCAGTCCCGGGCCAAAGCCTCTGAGGAGAACCTCCGTGCCTCTGAAAGGAAGCTTCGAGAGACCGAGGAAAAGCTGCAGAATCTGAGGACGAATATTGTGGCCCTGCTCCAAAAAATGCAAGAGGTGAGCAGGGACTCATCTCGGGAGCACGGGTCGGGCTCCGGGTTCGAGTCTTGCCCAGAGCATCCTCTGAGAGATCTGACTTAGAGAGACGGCGAGAATCTACGTCCTGGCTGCGGTACCGGATCTGAGGGTGGAGCTTGGCCCTGACCATCTCCAGAGGCAACAGTGAGAGTCAATGGACATTCACTAAAAATTCATGAGGCACCTACTCGGTGCCGGGCTCTTTGGGTTCTGCAGCCTCCCAGCTTAGCTAGCTGAGAGAGTCAATATGCCAATGTAGAAGTAAATGCAAAGTCTGTACCAAAAATAAATAAATGCATCCATACATACTACCTGGATTTGAAAGGTTAATACTAAAGCCTAAAGGAAAGGATGGCTTCCCAGCTTTTCTCTATCTCTTAAGTCTTTCAAAGGTGGCTCATCATTTCTGACAGATTAAAAGGACAAAAGGTCCTTCTCCTTCCTCTTAAGCCTTTGGCATTGCATAGGATACTGATCAAAAGAACTATTTTTTTTTTTTTTTTTTTTGCCGATTGCCAACAAGATTTCTTTCTCTTTGTTTAATCTTGCCTGATAGCACACATTCTTACCTGGCTCTTCCCCGTCCCCAACAAAAAAAAAAAGAGAAAGCCTTTAAATATCTGAAGAGCTGACATGTAGAAGAGGGTATTCCAGAGGGTAAACTGAGCACCAGTGGCCATGAATTTTAAGAAGGAAGATTTTGACTTAATAGAAAAAAATTCTAATAAATAGAATTTCCCAAGAAAGGGTGGACTTTTTCCTTAGATTTCGAAAATATGTCTCCTGATTTCACTCCCCTACTCGGCAGACTACAACAGCTTTATATTGGCTCCAGGTCCAAATACAAAAGGTTCTGTTTAGCACTCAGAGACCTTCATAATCCAGCCTCCTCCTACTTTTCCAGTCTTTACACCTTATTCTCCTACAGATACTATGTAATCAAGTAATAGTAGCTTCCTGGCCATTTCATGAACAAGACACTCTCTCGGCTCTAGGCATTTTCTCTGGCTTATATTCTGTGCTTTGGATGCTCCCCCCTTTGACTTCCCTCATTCCTTTAAGTTCTATTTAAAAAATCTCACCTTCTATAGGAATCCTTCCCCAATCCCTATTAGATTTCAAGTGCTTTCTTTTTATCATGCCTATAGCTTGTTAGTATGCATTTGTAGGTTGAATCCCCCATTAGATTTTAAGCTTTCTGAGGGCAGGGACCCTCCTTTGACTCTTTTTGTACCCCCAGTGTGTAGCGGAATCCCAAGCACATGGTAGGTGCTTGGGAATTGTTTATTGAATCGAACAATCTTTTTCTATCATTCTCTGGAAAAAAATTCAAGAGGGGATTGTCAGCAATGCACCAAAATGTTTTCCTGAAATGGAAGAGAGATTGGGAAAAATATTTTCAATGCTTCTCTCTAACCTTAAGATTCTATAACTCTGTGATTCTAAAATTTCTCATCTGATAAAGTCTCTCTCATACACACACACACACACACACACACACACACACACACATACACGAGCTTGTGTCCCAGGATGTTCAGTGAACTCAATTCAAAATCATCCAAGAAAAATAACAACCTCCCAAAGGCAGAGTCAGTTCAGAACAGAAACTCCAAATTTATGTGGTTCACATTCATTCCCCATAACTCAAGAAAATCAGAATTTCATTGATGTCTAGGTCTCTAAAACTGGGGAGAAGTACCATCAGGTCCCATAACATCAATCCAAAGACAGGCTTTATTGAACCGAATAGAAAGCACAAAACACAAAGGACTCAGTCCAGAAACAGTCCATAGAATGCTCATTCCCTCTCCAATGGGCTCCCACCTCCCCAGGATCCCTTGCAGCCCCTCTTACTGAGAGTACTAGGCAGAGAATGAGCCCTGCTTCCAAGAAGATAGGACTTCATACTGTATAGAATCCATCCCTTTCCTTGAACCAAAGCAATCCACATAACTCACAGAACCCTAATGAGGTTTTAACACCTGGAGTATTTTATGTGCTGCTGCTTAAACATGATTCTGGATTAATAGAATGCTGGCCTCACAGGAAGAATATCAAGCAGGACTATATGAGTAAATATTTAAGAACTGGATCACAAAAAACTTTTATATTTAATCTGCACAATTCATATGCATTATTTTCTCCATCACTTCAGTTAAGTCTAGGCAATCAACAACCTATACAACAGAGCCTAAATTGTAACACTTGCTGATTTCTAAGATGTAATTGCTCACAGTGAAAATTTAACAATCGGCTCATGAGCAGATACAAACTAGCTCCAGCACAACCATATTTTCAAGCACCTTGGCATACTGATAGTCCCTTTTCAGAACTGACCATTGGAACACCCAGTCACCTATTCATCAGACAGACCCTACTACTGGTAGTTCCATGGTCCTCAATCTTGTCTGTTTTGACTTAATTCTAGGTCCACATTTAAAGTTTTGTATTATTAAAGCATCCTTCTCCATTCCATCCCCATACAGCTGTTGCTTAGTGAATCCTTGTCAATTCATTAGTAACCTAGAGCAGTGGGGAAAGGAGCATCCATGTGAGACCCAAATACCTCCAAATCAATCCCTGCATCAAAAAGCCCAATATCACGACAGCCAGACAACATACACACTCTATAAGTGGCCGTTTTATCTCTATTTTCTTTTATAAATAAATCCACCAGAAACCATGTGTGTGGCTTCACCATCTGTAGAAGCCAAAGGTTGGTTTAGAAGAGATCTCTAAGCTTCCTGCTGGCTCTAACAGATCACAAGTCTGATATAAGAGCAAGGGACAGCCTTTATTAGACATTGGGGTGGGTATATCTGAATAGAAATAGTGTAAATTTCATAATCATTAAAATAAAATGGAATTGATTCTATATAAATGAGTATTAATCAGAGAACAACACCTCACTCCCTATGGAGCCCTCCTCCCTCTCTCACTTTGTTTGGCAGAAATTGATGTCATTACAATTAGCCTAAAGCATCTCCATTTCTTCATTCTCTTGGGGGCACTGACCTACCACCCCACCTACAGTTGTAAAGTAGCAATTTGCCAAAATTGGTGATGTTTATTCAGCAGCTGAATTTGTGTTCTAACAAAGCAAATAATGACTGCAATCAGACCTCTTCCCGTGTGATGATGAATGGAGATAACGAGCTCCTGGTCTCACTACAGGTCCCCACACTGTGCAGTGCTGAAGATCCTCTTGTCCATCATTGGTGCATCTTAAACAGTGATTTGAATTGGTAGGATTTTGAGGCTCCACTTTTTCATTAACCTTTTCTCTACCTTGATTCCATTGCAATTTGTGATGACGCCATTAGGTGGCAGTAGGAGTTCCTATCTTGTTTCCAGTGAGACTGATTAATTTCATCATTCTTTCTCCCAGTTCCTTAAAGAAACGCATCCCTTTAGCCTTAACATGGCTTTATGACATCAACCAGTCTAAATGAGAAAACATACATACCAGGAATGCTAAGGAACTGCCCAAAATTGAGCCACGCAACTCAAGGGCTCTTGGTTTCCAATCCAAGTTGGGTGGTGAAGACTCAGCCCCAAGAATGGTTTTATCACCCCTCCCATCCCCATCTGTCATATTATATATACATAATATATGTTTATATTTATGGCATATACATACATTCTACACAGATTTTTAAAACCTGTCACTTTCAGTGCAATGAAATTGTATGGCACTTTATAACATTCCATTCGATATTATCAGAATGTCAGAATGATGTTGATGTAGATTGGCCAGAAGACTAAAGACGAGTTGACAGAATCTGTAGTAGAGTGCTTATGTTCAATAAGGGCAGATATTCATTGCTAGAAATAACAATGG
>NW_025392580.1:0-2424 GCF_016433145.1 Gracilinanus agilis
CACAGAAAAGTATTGTTTAGAATAAGACTAGAAAAATGTTGCACAATGTAGAGCTCTCTCCTTCCCTTCCACTGCTATCACCTTTGCTCCCAAATGATTGGAAGCTCTCTACTGCATATGCAAATAATGAATTCTTTTTCTCAACATTCAAGGCCCTTCCTTTTCAACCTAATTTCCCAGCACTCTCTCTTACACTCTTTACACTCTAGGGCAAATTGGATTATTCATTATGTAGAGAAGTGTTATGGGATGTCACTGAGAGGTGACTTGAAGGGATGTTAATAGAGAGAGGAATTCTCTTCCAACAATCCCCCCTATGATTCGTTGGGAAGACTAGGCACGTTAATCTCCCCAAATCCTCAATTGGGGAGATTTCAGTATGCTCCTCTCCCAATAGAATCAGAAGGGAGAGAGTTGGAAGAGAATTCCTCTCTATTAACGTCCCTTTGTTTTAAGTCACCTCTCAGTGACCTGAAGGTCATTTACCACTGAGATATGCAGGTATAAACAAACCCTTAAGAAAAGGAAGTTGAGAACAATGAGATGGGAAACTGATCCCACAGGCACTACATCCCTGGGTGGTGTCAGGAAAATTACGAAACTATGATTGGTTCCTGACATTTGACATGTGAGAGTTAGTGGGTGGAGAAAACAGCGTATAAGAGGATACCCAGCAGGAAGTAATCATCTTTTTCTGGCTGGAGCTTGGAACCTGAAGGAACCCTTGGAGGTCATGATCTTCAATCCATCATGGCAGCCAATAGAGTAGTAAGCTAAACAATTCTCTACCTCTTTCCTACCTTTCCCTCTCTTTACTATTGTTACTTTGATTTAATACAGTTATTAAAGCTACTAGCAGCTTCATAATTTAATTTTAACTAATACAGGGGAAAGAACAATGGACCTAGTGTCAAGAAGACCTGGGTTCAAATCTCTTTTTGAATTCTCCATTTCTCAGCCTTTTCATCTATAAAACTAGTACAATTTGTAGACATTAAAGCCTGGAGAAGTCTATACTATGATGATGTGCCATTCTTTCTAACCTATAGGTGTTTGCTCACCCCTACCTGTCATCTTCTTTCTCCCCCCTTTTCTTTTTTTTTGAAACCCTCACCTTCTATCTTAGAGTCCATGTTGGTTCCAAGGCAGAAGAGTGGTAAAGGCTATGTGACTGGGGTTAAGTGACTTGTCCAGGGTCACAAAGCTAGGAAGTGTCTAAGGATAGATTTAAACCCAAGACCTTCCATCTCTAGACCTGGCTCTCAATCCACTGAGCCATGTAGCTGCCTCTCTTAGGATCACTTCTAAGACATGAAAGCAGTAGAGCTAGGCAGTAGGGGTTAAGTGACTTGTCCAGTGTCACACAGCTAGGAAGTGTCTGAGGCTAGACCCAAACCCAGGATCTCCTGTCTTCAGGCTTGGGTCTTTCTATGAAGTCTATAAATGTTTCTAGTCCTCTCCCATATCAAGCAACAATCATCCTTCAACAGACCCTACCATCCCTACAACTAATACATATTATCTCTTCCCACTTTCACATCCAAATGCCTAGAAAAGAGTGTTTCCTACCAGACTGTATTCCTCTGGATTTCTCCATAGTGACCTAGAAACCTCATCATTCTGGAGCATCACTTTGGCTTTGGAGCTCACACCTTGGAAAAACCCTCAGTCCTTGGGGCCCTTCCCTCTGACCAGACAGCTCCTCCCTCTCTGTCACTATTCATGCTAATGACTGTTAATCTTTTTTCTTTTGTCCCATGAATCTCTTTGATTCTGGTCCCTTCCAACCTGGCAGATCTGGATTGCACCCATTCAATGTGAGCCTGACTCTCCCCTGGCCAGGCCTTTTTCTGGTCTTCTTCCTACTTTCTCTTTCACTTGCTGATCACATAGAGTTCCCCCAAATCTCCAAATTCACCCCAATCTCTTTCCTAAGCACCAGTGATGCAGAGCCACTACGTGCCTGCTGGCCACCTTATCAGAATGATCCCTGGCCAGATTCAAGTCAACATGGACAAAAGGGAGCCAGCCCATGCTTTCCCTCAAACTCTTCCCTCCTCAGTAATTACAATATTCCTTTTTCCTCACCCTTCACCTTATGTCAGTTACTATGTTTTGTCAGTATTGCCTCTGCAGCATTGATTACTAAAAGGTTGTTGAATTGAGAGGGAAACTGAGGCCCAGATGGGGGAAGCCAATTCCCGAAGGTCCCCCAAAGCTCCAAGAGGACTCATCAGTGATCTCAGAATATATTGCTCCAATATCTAACATAGACAGCATCTTGGCCAAGATCATACACTTATTAAGTAGCAGAAATGGGATTTGAATCCTGGGCAGCTGGGGTGTGATGGGTTTGGAATAAGTTTCAGTTGGGTTCCTCTAAGTGTGAGTTTAATGAACTCTTTTGGAGCCTTGGTTTCCTCA
>NW_025392581.1:0-1143 GCF_016433145.1 Gracilinanus agilis
TCAGTTAGTTAAGGGACATGAATTAATCAAGGGCAAGGTGGTCCTCTCACAATATGGCCTTCTTTATCTTATACTCTCCTTCCCTGCCAAATTTACAGAAGGGCTACCTGAGGCCAGAGGGGAAAATAATTTTCCAGAGGTTCATGGTGATAAGGAATAAAGAACATGAACCTGGGCTTCTAGGGCTCTAAATTAGATATTTTTGTTCATGTATAACACTAATGGTGTTACTCCTAAAATGTTCTCTAGCTTAAAAAGAGTCTCCATTTTCATATGGCAATTCCTACTGACCAATGATTCCTTTTACCTCTCTTTGTTCATGAGACAGGAAAGAGGTAACAAGTTCTACCAGTGATGGGCAATCTATGGCCCTCAGTCCAGATGTGACCCCTGAAATGTTCTGTCTAGCCTGCAGGACATTATTCCTAATCTGACAAATACAATGAGTAGGATACAATACAATGAACATCAAAAGAGTTGCCTTAGAAACAGACTGACAAATAAGCATTTCCTTTCCTTTGGCCCCCTCTTTAAAAAGGTTGCCTAACACTGTTCAGGCTGAAGGAACTTTCCCCTTTCTTACAAGATTTTAGTGTGTGTCTGAATGGGAACTTTTACCATGATAGACAGAACCTGGAGTATAGGCTAGGGTTGGGGTCTGTAGAGTGAAGATAGGGGCCTGGAATCAGAAAAAGCCTTTGGACCAGAGCCTGGGGTGTAGGTAGGCTTGGGAGTACTTCTGAATTTCTAACTTGAGTCATCTCTGCTTTATTATTGTTAATTAGTCCTCTGTTTAAGCTTTATGCTCTTAACTTGGAAAAAAAAACACAGAACTTTTAAATAGTCAGAAAAACCAAGTCTTTAATCAGGAGAGGGGTAGTGTACAATATTTGGGCCTCCACACAGAGTCATGCACCCAAAACCACACAGAGCCATAGGCCCTGGCACTCTGGCAAATTATCCCTGGGAGTAATCACCTTGGTAGATGACAACTCTCAACAAACAATAGAACTTGGGGAACTTATGTGCCTTTTGGGGAACTGAGGGACAGGGAAATATGATTGATTGACATTACCATGGCTATAAAGATATGGGAGTGTCCAAGCTACACTGACAGGCTTGGGAAAAGAACAATAGCCAGAG
>NW_025392582.1:0-5604 GCF_016433145.1 Gracilinanus agilis
CTTGGGTTGGATCAATATTAATATTGGGCTCTGATTAGCATTGGATCATGTTGTTCATCTGACTTTGTTTGCTCCCTCCCCAAGGGTCATGATATAATGACCACTCAGGAAGGTACTTATTAACTACTTTATCTATGATCTTAATTAGGGAAAGGATAATCACAATAAGGATTGGGGATTGGAGACCCTGTCAATCTAATATCTATAATCTATAATCATTTAGGGCTGGAGGCTATTGTCTAAGTAAAGCTGGAGCTATTGTTCTTCACAACCCCTCTAGTTCTGCTTGGCCACTGCCAAACCAGAGAGTAGTCTGCTCTGTTGATGCAGCTGTGTTGATGATTTCCTCTCAGCTTTCTTATTATCAGTTTGATGATGTGTTAGCCTTCACAGCCTTCAGGAACTATTCAAATCCTACCACCCTCTTCTTCTTTAGACTTCCCTTCCTCCCTTCGCCACTCAGGGACCCAGAGACCTAAAGAGCTAGGAAGATTCAGACCTAAAGAACTAGGGACCCAAGTCCAATGTCAGAGAGAGAACCTCTGACCAAAGGTCAAAGACCAATAGTCAAAGACCCCTCCCAGATGGCTGTTAGGGGTATTTATACTCTCAGGCCAACCAACTTTTGCTCTTGGCTCATGGCATCTGGGAACATTCCAATCTCTCCAGCTGCCTCCCTTGTCAATCAAGGTGAGACCAACATTTCTCAGGACTTGAATATAACAAGGTGTACTGGCTGAAGACCTGGGAAAGCTGTACCATTGCTGGATTGTGACAGGAGTCTGCAGTGAGGATATCCCACTTTCCTTCCTGATCTCCATTATGCCCTGTCCTGATTTAGATTTAGTTCAGTGTAGAGAAGTCCCTCCCCTGACCCTGTGGTTTGCCCATAGTCTGGAAGTATAGGAACCCCTATTCCCATCCTTTAGACCAGAGTTCCCTTAATTAAATTTGTTTACAAGCCCTCTTGTCATTTGCTTGCTGGTTTTCACAGACCCCTTTTCTAGGTGGGGCAGGGTGACAGTTAGGGCCTGTCACTACTGTCAACAGTCATGTCCCTTAACAGCTAAACCCAGTTTCCCTAACTTGTTTCATCCCACCTATTGTCCTTTCCTGTCTTCTACTCACCCTTCTGAACCCACATGTAATATTTAAGTTAACTCCCCTGTTTTCCCCCATAAGAACACTTAAACAATACATACAGTATTACTAATATACATTGCCATAAGAGGTATAACATCCAATCAATCATATCTTCCATCTTAATACCCCCTATTAGTGTTACAATTGAATAATCAGGTGTTACTATGGTGGTGGTGTTAGCCACTGTGAGTCAATACTATAGTTATTACAATTTAGTAGTAAAATAGCAATTCCAAGGTAAAAAAAGGAGAAAAAAACCTTGTCCAGATGTTGCCCTGTGCCTTGTTATATGACTATTATAAACTGTTATACTAATAATGAGATGTCCACATCCTGATGGTGTGAGGATCTGAAGCTCAGTGAGTGTGGGAATCCCGAGGTGAACACTAAGTTGTGGTGGTGAACACCAAAGACCCCACAGGAATATTTGTGACTAAACCAATACACTCAGCTCCAATATAGCAGTGTCTAGTAATAAGGGATCAAATGTGCGCCCTAAGCTGAGCGGGGGAGGGCCAGCCCCGGAACCAGCAGCGCAGAGGCCTCCGGGAAAACGGAAGTGAAGATCGTACCCAGCCCTCCTCCCTCCTCGCCCACTTCCAAAGCTTTTCCCGCCTCAGCGCCTTAGTCAGCCAGCCGTGGGACTTCCTCCGCCCCGCGCCTCCGGCCTGGGTAAATTAGGAAGTGGGGTGGGGGGTGGGGCGGCGGGGAAGGGAGGCTGAGAGCGTGACTGAGTTCGAATTCCCGCCTGGGCCTTCTGGAGCCGGGAGCCCCGCCCCTCCCCCCTCGTCCTGGGACTCTGCAGCGGGCCCGGGCCTGAGCGGAGCAGGACGGGCCGCGCCGGGGTGCCAATTTCCTGCGGGGTACAATGTATGCCCGGGGCTGCTCCGCCGTCTGAAGGGGGTCGGCTGTGGGGATTTGATGGGGGGGCGGGGCGGAGGGAGGCTGAGCCCGAGGAAAGTCACCGCAGGGGCTGAGTGGAGGGAAGAGAAGCACCAGGAAGGCCCTGCAGTCAGGGATGCGGGACTCAGGGAGGAGGAGGAGGGCCTTCCCCACGGGGACGACTGCCTTCTGGCAAGGGGAGCCCCGCCTGTGCCGCCGGGGAGCCCGGGGGAGAGCGCCAGGCCTGCAGCGGGGAGGGCCTGGGTTCCAGTCTGGCCTCAGACCCTTCCTGGGCTCTTGGCGGCTCCCCCTTTTGTCGTTGAGCCCTGAGCGCGTTCTGGCCCTCCGGAAGGGCTTCCTGGCTGGAGGATCTCCCCGTGGAGGCACTGGCCCCCCCTGGAGCACAGGGAGGGGCCCCCATGACCCTCCCCCAGCCCAAGGGGGCCTCCAGCAGGCACCTGAGGACTCTTGGGATGGGAGAGCAGCCAGGTGGTTCTCCTGCAGCCCCTCCCCCCCACACTGACACCCCTTCACCTGCCTGATCCTCCTGAGATGGTTCAAATCCCCCCAGAACCCCCAGATGGCCCCTCACCGTGGGCCTCACATACTCCCCCCCCATGGGGGCCCTGCTCTGCTCTAGGAGCTCTCCACTGCCCCCACCTCCCTCAGCCTGTATCTCGGCAGTGGCGTGGGGGGGGGGGGGAGGAGGGAAGTATTGGACCCATATTGCTGAGTTAGCTTTGGAGATAATCTGTGTCCGAAGCCGCAGCAGGGCTGGTGCAGAAAGTTCTGTAGAACGTCGGAGCAGAGACCCGCTGAAAGCTGGGAGAGTGGCTGCTGCTGCTGCTGGCTCTGCCCTGGCTTTGGAGTTTGAGGGAAGGAAAGGCCAGGCCCGGAGTGGCTGGAAAACGCGAGCGTCTGAATTCAGCCAAGGGTTTGCTACTGCTGCTGCTGCTACAAGATCCGGGCTTTGCTCCAGGCTCAGGGGGAGACCCAGAGTCGTAGCCGAGCTTGCCAGGGCTCCTGTCCACTGGCCTTAGTGCTTTGGAGAACGTGGAGGCCGAGTGAAGAACCAGATGCAGTTGCTTATGAGGATATTAGCATCGATTGTGGGAGTTAGAAGAATCGGGGCTCGGTAGAAAGAGGAAGATGTCGTGTATTCTGGGAAGGCCGGGCTGGAGGGACTCCATGCGGACTCAGCTGGCTGTTGGGGTCTTTGGGGAGAATCCCTTCGAGGCAGGAAGTCCTTTTACCAACACTCCAACCTTCAGAGAGAATTTTATACATAGAGCTTCCCTGTGCAAAGGTCCAGAGGTAAAAGCCAGCCCGGCTGCTCCTCCCAACAGCAACTTAAGGATACTTTGGGGATCCAAAGACAGTTTCTATACCATCATTACAGTTGGAGGGGCTGGATGCAGGGGGAGGGGCTCCCGGCCAGCTCCTGCTGCTCAGAAGGGCAGAGAAGTCAGGCATTCCCTGAGCCAAGGGAGGCCTGTTGGGAAGAGCTTTGGCTGGAGCTCCATTCAGGGGGCCATAAAGGGGGGGTGGTGCAGAGACAAGGCCAGGAAAAGATGGAGGAGCTTCCCCAGAGGGACTCACTGGGGCTCCTTTGCTGCCTCCACAGGGAGCCTGGATTTCCCAGCATGGCCTTGGAGAGGGACGGACTCCCAGCCCAGGTAAGTGCATTCCAGCCCCAGATGGAGCCCCATCAGCCAGGGAGGCCCTTCCCTCCCTGGCTCTGACACAAGCTGGGCTGCGAAGCTGCTGCCTCCTTCCTTCTGGACCATTTCTATCCCCACATCCAAGGCAGGAAGAACAGCCCTTCCTGGCTCTCTTTTTGGCTTTGGGAGTGATTCCTCAACCTTTGGGCAGCTCTGACCCCCAGAGCTCCCCCCAGGCTGCCTCCTATGTAGGATTGCTCCCTGGACACAAATGAGCGCCAAAGATGACCATTGACTCCTTCCCTGTCTAAGGATTGTGTCTTTGCTCTCTCTGCTCGCCTGGCGACACTCGCACCCTCTTCCTCTGCCTCTTCTCACTCTTCCCTCTTGAGTCTGGTCTGGAGCAGAGCCTGAAGGTGTCCCCTGGTCTGCGCCATCCTCAGGGCAGACATTGTCCCCTACTGCTGCTCACTGGCTTCTGCCTCACGTCCTTGAGTCTTCCCGGGTCCCTCGGGCTCCTTCCTCCCTCCGATTTCTTAGCCCAAGTCAGCCAGGCTGGAGGAACAGCCTGGTGTGTGCCTGGCACTGCTCAGCCCAAAGGAAGGGAGAAGCCATTGGCCGCNAAGGCCAGTGAATGCCTTGAAATGAGGCCAGAACAGTGATGAAGTGCCCAAGAGCTGCATTCTGCACTTCACTTATTACAGGCTGGCTGAATATGGAGCCAAGTCAGGAGGCAGAGAACCATGACGAAGGTGGTTACCAAACAGAAGCAGTTGCTGGTAAATAGGATCAATAAGTAAATGATCTGAGATCAGCTCAGCTTTCTCCGAGGATAGGTTACCCTGGGCTGCATCCTGAGTGCCCAGGCTCTCTGGAACACATTCCCTCGTTTCTCCTGTCTTCCCTAGTGTTATCAGTTGATCTGGGGCCTCATTACCAGATTGAGGAGCATTTATTAGGAGAGAGAGAGAGAGAGAGAGAGAGAGAGAGAGAGAAGAGAGAGTGAGTGAGTGAGTGTGTGTGAGTGAGAGAGTGAGTGTGTCAGTCAGATTGTGTGTCTGACACTCAGACACTCACAAGGGACGGGACCTTTGGGCCCCTCCCTTCTATGTGGATCAGTTTCCTCCTGTAACTGACCAGAGGTGGGCTCTTTGTTGTGATGTGGCTTTCAACCCTTTGTGCTCTGCCTTGGGCTGCTCTAGGAGGTGGTGAGGTTAAAGGATGTGGCTGTGGACTTCACGAGGGAGGAGTGGCGCCTCTTGTCCCCTGCCCAGAAGGAGCTGTACAAGGAGGTGATGCTGGAGAATGCCCGGAACCTGCTCTCTGTGGGTAAGGAACCTCTCCCTGCTGTCCAAGTCTGCCATCCAAGGGAATATGGCCCTCAGCAGCAGGCATGGTTGGGAACAGTTTTCTGTCATGAGGAAGGAATGAGGGCTGGTGTGCTGAGTCCCAGAACCAGGTCCCTCCTGCTGCCTGGTTCTCCTGTAAAAGGACTTTACATTGTGTAATGGTACCTTGGGGGCTCCCTTTGGTGCTCCTGAAGTCCGAGATCAAATCTATGTTGGAGAATCTTAAGACGTGGATGTAATCTCAGAGCTGATTCCATCTCGCCTCTCCCTGGCACAGAATTGTGTCTCCCAAACCCATCTGGGAAAACTGTTCCGGAGGGTTTTCCTCCCACCCTCTTCCTCTCTTGGCTGGATCTACTGTTGGGGATCTTTTTCTCTTTAACCAGGATAAACTCGTAGCTCACAGCTCCTAGGTGTGCCCAGGAGAGATGGTTTGTCCTTAGTCTTTCTTCCTTTTGCTCTAAGCCTCTAGCAGAGCCAGTGAGGAAGGGAGAGAAGGGATGAAGCATTTATAAGAACCTGCTTTTGGCCCAGGGTTCTGGCAAGTGTTTTCTCTGTAACATTATGGC
>NW_025392583.1:0-14584 GCF_016433145.1 Gracilinanus agilis
ATGAATTGAATAGCAAAACTATCTTTGATCCCAAGGAGCACATATTTTAATAGGGAGAAGCAATGAAAATAGAAACAGTGTTTTTTGTGTGCATGTGTGTATATGTAGTTAAGATTAAGAATATGAAATTAGCACATCTCCTCTTCTTGGGGAAATTTCACTTTTTTCTCCCTAAAGGTGAAGCAAGAACTCCAGTCCTTCATCTTAAATTCTGGTTTTCTTTTTTTTTTGCAAAATTGTTTTTTATGTCAATATTAAAGATATAGCAAAAAATAAGGGGGGGTGCAGCTGGGTTGCTCAGTGGAGTGAGAGTCAGGCCTAGAGACAGGAGGTCCTAGGTTCAAACCCGGCCTCAGCCACTTCCCAGCTATGTGACCCTNCCCCCATTGCCCACCCTTACCAATCTTCCACCTATGAGACAATACACTGAAGTACAAGGGTTTAAAAAAAAAGTAATCATTCTCAAGGTCCTAGGGGAGGAACATCTGGGCCATATTTGCTAATGAAGTTCATGTTTATGTGTGGCCGCCAAACTGGACTTCAACATGGACAATCTAGTAATTGTGGCTAGTCTGACAGTTGCTACCACTAAATCAAGAATGTGGTGATCCACAGCAATTATTAGGAAAAATTACATGTAGAATGATAATGAAAGAGTATTTATTTCATATGTTTATGCCCAGACTATGTAATAGTTCTTGGAAATACACATCCATTTAGAAGCAGCCCAGGAAAATTAACACTAGAAAAGGTGTAATCAGTATACAATCTATGTGCTTCACTAATATTCATGCAATGTCAGGAAGGAATGCACTTAACTGATGCAAAGTGAAGTAAGCAGAACCAGGAGGGTAATTTATGAAGTAGCAATAATATTGTCAAGAAAAACAACTTGACCAGGCACAACTTAATAGTAACTTTTATTGAACATGTTAATCCATTTGCTGACAGAGATTTGATAGACCCAAGATATAGAATGAGATATGCTTTCTGGACATGTTTTCTGGGTGGAACTGTTACACTTTAATAGGTTCATTTATTATAAGGATTGTATTTTTCCCTTTTTATTCTGGGGAAAGACCTTGAGGAGAGACAGCTAATTATAGTATTATTAACCCACCACAAAAGAAGGTACATTACTGAAGCTTCTAAATAATATACAAAAGGGAAGAGAAGGAAGGGTAGATAACATAAATGAATAGGACAGCTTTGAAAGTGACATCTTTTAAAAATACTTCATAAGTAATAGAGATTTGTGGTTTCACATAAAATCTTCATTTTTATACTGAATAAAGTGAATGTAGCCAGCACATCATTTGGAACTCCAGTAGAAAATCATCATAAGAATCTTCTAGGATGAACTGGGATGCATTGGTCATGGTCTGCACAATTATTTGAAGTATCCACCTTGATCAGATCAGAAAATCATCAATCCATATCAAAATTTATCTAAATATCAAAATTGAAATATACAGAAAATATTTAACCTCTTCTCTCCTGTCTGAATTGGTTTCTCTCAGGGCAACTTTTACACATGCTAATGGCTAAGGCATTTAATTGTCTTAACAATTAACTCAAAATTTAGATGGGAAATTCTGAAATTAGTTATTTGACTAAAAGAGACATAAAATGACCCATTTTGTTTTCTTCAATTACATGAATATTTGACCTGAGTAAAAAGTTCTTTTTAGATTTAAAGGATCAGATTCATACTTTAATTAGCTTATTAGGATTCAAAGCCAGATAAAGGCCCCATGAAAATTACCTCATACTAAATGAAAATTTGACTTTAAAGAAAAATTTTTATAAAGGAAATGTCTTAATGTGGAGATTTTTCCATCATTCATTTATATAATTATCATATAATAAAATATAAATTTTAAAAGAGGACACAAATTAGACTGAAAAAATTAAGCTTTAAAAAATAAACACCACTGTATCCTCCCTTTCAAAGACAGCAAATAACTCTGTGGGTGGGTGCCTTGAGACAAGGAGGGGAGCAAAAAACAGATAAAATATAAGTAATAAAACAAAGAATGAAGAGAAAGAAGAGAATGCACATTAAACCACAACACTGACACTTTTTAATATATTGGGAAAGAATGAAAAGGAAACTTAAAATTAAAAGTTAAAAGGAATTATAGATAACTAAGTAAAATGAAACAAAAATTCATAGAACAAAACCAGGAAAATTTGAAAAAGAACAAAATTTTGATGAATATAAATGAAAATATTATTTTTTAATATTTGCTAAATACTCTGGCATCTGTTACTGATTTTAACAAAAACAGAAAAGAGATCGACAAAGGAACAATAAGAACATGCTGATACATTTAAAGTTTCTTTTACAAAAGTTTCTTCTATTGCTTTATGCATTCCTATACCACAAATTAGGAAAGTAATCTGTTTTGCCAGAGAGTTTTAAAAATATTATTGCATTAAATACAACTTCACTTAAACATGTGATAGAAAATGATTTTAAATGTTTTCTGAATTACAGTCACTGTGACAGGTCTAGATGGTTTTGCCACAGGGCCCTGTAGGTAATTCCTCCTTGTGTTTCTTGTTATTGTTCCCATCAAGCTCCTTAGCCTATCTCACCTGGGTAGGATAGATAGTCAAAAATGCCACTGTTCAGATGAAAGTATATTATGAATTAGTGTAGCGTACTACTGAAACTTTCCCAATGATTTGGCAATACTGGACCTTATTTTGTGAGATCACCTTTATGACACAGGTCTCACAATTTCTTAGACCTCCCCCAGTCATTTTGACTTTTTCCTTGTGCCTTAAGGACTAGACATATTAATTTATAAGAAAAGATTAAAATTAGTGTACTTTGGCCAATGGAAGAAAAACAAGAGTGAAAAACTATCTTTTACTCCTTTAAAAGAATGAAGGTATAAAGAAACCCCTCAAATGATCTAATGAGGAAGTCATTAAACAAAGGAAACATGAAATGTAATCACTGGCAATATTTCCAAGAGCAAAAGATCTATTAGGCAGGTAATAAGAATCCCTGCTTCCATAGACTCCATTTTAGTTAAATAAAATTAGATTGCAATATGCCAAGCAACAATATGCAGATCAACTTCAATTTGGTCTGGGCAAATTGTCAGGAAACCAAGTTAGTAGCTTGTTATCTCGTGCTAGAAAGTGTAGAAAGTATAGATCACCTCATAGAATACCAAACCTGATTATTCTCTGGGGTTAGATTGATCCTTTTGGCATATGGTGAGCTATGGCAAATAATCTTAAATTAATCTCTAGAAAAATGGCTTTCTTTTCACTTAAAACCCTATAGTTCTAATAACACAATTCCAGACATTCTATGGTCATTCAAAGATATCTATTGCTCATTAGTATTAATTAACATTAATCCCCTAGGCTTCCCTGATTATCTCACCAACTCAGAAATTTCTTATATTTTTCAAAATAAAAGTTCATGTCTTGGTCTTGAGTTTTGTCTTGAGAATTGAAGTTTTCCAAATAAATTAGTCCATATGGAAGGTGTGTGTAAAGAGAAATAAGGCAGACATTGTGAGGCATAGGCCACAAATGGCATTATGTTCAATTACTCCCTAAGATGCCACATTGCTATGAGACGTTTTCCATTGTGCTGAATCTAAAGTACATTACTCATTTACTAATCAGAACACTTTGCTGTTATGTAACTCTAATTATTGATTGAAAAGAAACTTTCAGGGAAATGATCATTATGCCCTGTTTCTATCTTTCAACATTATTCTGATTAAGTATTTCTGGAAAAGCCAAATGTATTTTTTGATTTGTGGGTTTTGTACACATTGAGAACTGATGATACATGTACACATTTTATATCTATATCTAGTTATCTATCTACATATATACATGTACATATACACATACACACATATGTAATATATGTGTACATGTATACATAGCTATATTTATAATAATTTTCAGGTAAGGAGGTTAGTATAAGGTGGATAGTTCTATTTATTTTCAGGCACATTGCACCAAGTGTTTCCATTATCTAGGAATATTCCTTTTTTTTTTTTTTTAACCCTTGTACTTCGGTGTATTGTCTCATAGGTGGAAGATTGGTAAGGATGGGCAATGGGGGTCAAGTGACTTGCCCAGGGTCACACAGCTGGGAAGTGGCTGAGGCCGGGTTTGAACCTAGGACCTCCTGTCTCTAGGCCTGACTCTCACTCCACTGAGCTACCCAGCTGCCCCTAGGAATATTCCTTTTGATAATCTAGAGAAAGAATTTTTTTTTTGCATCTTTTTGTTATTTCATCACACTGCCTCAGTCATGGGCAAACAAACAATCCAATCTAGTCCATTTTCTCTAATGTGGGTACCTCCTCAATGCTAGCACCTAAAAGATACCCTGAAAGATTGTTAGTTATAGTTATAGATGGGAATATAGAAGATGTTGAAAGTTGATATGGATGTAGATATGGAATATAGGCAAAGAGATCCCTTTTCATATGCTACGCCTTATGAATCTGTACCTTCACTTAGGAAATGAGTATTAAGCAAGTACCCACTAAGTACCAGACACTGTACTAATGGGATTTTTTTCATCCCAATCTGAATTTCATTGGTCTATGAACTTGCAGTACAAATACAGACTGGCATTTGTTCTTTCACTGATCATCCTAGAGAATTGCCAGGAACACTACAAGGTTAAGTGGCTTGCTCAAAATCACAAAATTAGTGTGTGTGAGAGAGATAAGACTCAAGCTTTCTTCCTCACCTGTAGATAAGAGTACAAAGGCACACATGAAACAATTCCCACTCTTAAGCAAATTCATTGGTACTAGAAGGATATTGACATGATCCCAGATAAATAAATACATGGTAAAAAGGGATGAGGATGGTTAGGGCTCTAGTATTGATAAGAATCATGAAGACTTTACATAGAAGGTGACACTTGAGCTGAGTTTTGAAGGGAACCAGGGAATCTAAGAAGCAGAGGTGAGGAAGAGGCATGTTTTCACCACAGAGAAGAGACAGTAAAAAAGGCACAGAGATGAGAGATAGAATGATAGAACTTGTGGGTTATGAGTGGTAGAGGTGGGGAGAAGAATATCTGATGACTTTGAAGTTCTGAACCTGATTGATTTGACTTGGGGGTGTAGCATCCATGATCCTGAGAGGGGTCAAAGCTGCCTCACAGAATTCCATAGTGCCCCCCCAGAACTCCTGGAGAGGGGGTAGTTGAGGGCAGTTGGAGACCTGGGTATAAAAAGCCCCCCAAGAAGGGTGACCTGGATTTTTATACCCATGTCCCCCCAAGAAGGGTGACCTGGTTTTTTATACCCAGGTCTCCAACAGTCCTCAACTGCTCTCTCTCCTAGAGTTCTGGGGGGCACTATGGAATTCTGTGAGGCAGCTTTGACCCCTCTCAGGATCATGGATGCTACAGGGGATAATGATAGAAATAGGATGGCACTAGAAATGGGTAGAGTAAATAAATGCCCATTGAGTGATTTGAAGACAAGCTTCTCCTAAAAGCCTCCAATTTTCCCCATTATATAATGCCTAATATTATGCTATATATATTATAAACTCAGAAAGCTACAGACCTGGAAGCACTTGGAGATCATATAGTCCAACCTTATGATTTTATAGATCAAGAAAGTGATACAGAGAGTGTAAATGATTTGCCCTAAATCACAAAGTCATTAACAGCAAAACTAGCAATGAGATTCAGAGCAGAAATACTTTCATTGGTTCACAAAGAATTGTTGGTATTTGAAGATCTTCTACTAAAGTGAAAATATTCCCTGTCTCAGGTATAATATCTTTCACTGTTTTCGACTAGCTAACCCTTTGATAAAGAAATTATTCTCTTCTTTCCAGGAAAAGCTCACATTTAAACTTTTCATAAAGCATACTCTCATCACCTTCAATGAAAATGTTTTCACTCTCAAGTTTTCCTAAAATATGTTGCATGTATATCTCCTCTGCCTTGATCACAGTCTACTTTATATAATACTTACATGTATTCATAGTCTGCCTCCTATAATAAAATGTGTGTCAGAGGGAAGTGATCCCCAAGTTTTAATCTATTTTCCCCAGAATCTAGCACAGTGCCTTGCAGATACTAATTTCTTTAGCAAATGATTGCTCAGCTGAATTGAGTTAAAGGATCATGAAATCATAAAATTGAGAGTAAGAATATACTGTAGAGGTTATTTGGTCCAGCCTCTTCATTACATAGTAAATATGTGCTGAGACCAACTCAAATAAGCTCTCAAAAGCCAATTGTTAAATTTTCAATTTGAGTCTTGACACATCAGGAACTGGTAAAGACAGATTTTATAAAAATCAAGGATTGACTTATTGTTTATTGATAATGGAGACATAAAAAGTGATTAAAAACCAATAAAAATGAAGATTAAACTTTAAAATGCATAATGCATACTCAGAGTTGTTAAACATTTACCAGTATACCATTGCATGGGAAGAAATTGAAGTCCAAAGACGTTAAGGGAGCTGCCCAAGGTCACATGGCTAGAAAATATCTGAAACAGGATTAGAATTAAGCTATCCTGATCCCAAGTCTTACAGCTTATCAATTATAACACATTGTCTCTAAATATTAGAAAAAATGAAATAGACAAATTATAGGATTTGTTAATAAATATCAAGTGATATAGGAAAGAGGAAATAAATAGATATGTAGGAGAAATAGGAATCAAGAGAAAGATAGCAGTAGGAGAGAATTCAAAACCATACTATGTGAAAAATTATTAAGTATCTAAGAATGTTTACATTTGAGGAGAGAGAACTTGGGCCATGATAGTTGTCTAAGTATGTGAATGGTTATCATGTGGAAGAGTATTTAGCTTTAGTCAGTTTGATGTCAGAGGACAGAATGAAAAAATAAATTGGAATAATTTGCTAAAATAGGAAGTTTCCAAACAACTTACTCAGACAATTCGACTCTGACCTGATCTAACCTCAACCAGCTACCTCACTTCAACATGTCTTACTTAAAAATGGCTTTATGATTTCTTAGGATTTTTTTCTCCCAAAACCATTACCACCTCTACCATATATCATAGTATCAAAGGATAGCTTTTCTTACCAAGCTGTGTGTCCTACATTATCCAAGGTATTTTTCCAACATCCTTTTCCAACTAAATCTATCTTTTAAAATGTATTTGAAGGTAATTTTCATTATTCTTATCCCTACTGCAAACCACGGTGCCTATGTGCCCACTGAAATTTCAAATGATACTTTTGGAAAAAATGTTGTGACATCTCTTCTGTTGCTAAAGTTGAACTTTTCTTTATTGAAAATTTAACAGAATTCCTATCTCTTCCCTGAAGAAATAGTTTAAATCATTTATCAGTATGCAGAAGAAGTCTTTGATAAAATCTATTTCTTTTACATTATTACCTGAAGGAAATATAAATAACCCCAACAAATGATAGCCCCTCCTCAGAATAGATTATAGCACCAAGACAGAGGTTAACACAATGCAATACGGTGTTTATTTAGCCAGATTTCTCTGACCTAATTTGATCTAGAACTCATTTCTTTTTGTCCTATTTTAAAAGAGGCAGGATGAAAATGAGTTCATTACAAATTGTTTATAATACAATGTATCAAGATTTTGCTCAATTTTCCTATTTTAATTTTATTTCTTAATTAAGAAAACATCTTGCCTTCCATCTTAGAATGAATACTTTGTATTGGTTCCAAGGCAAAAGAGTGGAAAGGGCTGGGCAATGGTTACATAATTTGCCCATGATCACACAACTAGAAAGTGTCTAAGGCTAGATTTGAACCCAGGACCTCCCTTTTCTAGGCCTGGCTCTTAATCCACTGAGCCACCTACCTGCCCTCACAAATTTTATTTCAATAATTAAAAATGAATATTTTAACTTTTAGAGGTATATGCACATTTTAAGTGTTCATGGCAAAATATATTCCTTTCTCATATGAGTTTTATCAATTATTATTTGAATTTTTAAAAATATTTTAAAAGAGAATTATGTTTATTCATTCTTCTTATGACAGTTAAATTATTAGTGAAAAGAGAATAAATCTTTAATTTGTGACTGATTCATAAAAAAACTACTAAAAAAGTCACACTTCTTTCTGTGTGAAAGTTTATATGCAAAGTCAAGCTCTGGATCCTACAAAATGACATGACAGTTATATTCTATCTTATCTTATTTTACAAATAATTATTGTAATTATTAAATATAAAATATAAATACATATAATATGTAAATATATAAAATATAAGATATAATATAAATCATTATAATCTATATATTATGCTCTCTATATATACTATTTCCTTTTCAGGTAGCAAATAGGAAGCAAGCAGATATCATGGAATGTGAAACTATAATGATGGTATGAGCAAATACATACATATGCATCATAGATATACATATGTATATATACACTACAGAATTCTGTGCCTTTTACCTTCACAGAATCATAATAAAGAGATTTAAAGATATTTCATTTCCTCACTTAACCAGCTATCAGGAAAATATGTCAATCACTATTCAACTAGCATCTAGTGGGTATTTGTCTACTTCACAAACATTATTTGTCCTAATTTGACACTGGCAGTTTATCTTCCAGAAGAGATTCAAGGCTGTAGCGGAATTACTAATGTGGGTCAAGAGTGAAGCACGCTGGCAAAATTCCATTGAAAGTCATCCATAAGCTACTGGCCAAGCTAGGCCTGCTTCTAATTAGTGCTAGCTAGACATTTAGGAACTTTCTATTTGTCCATCATTAGGACTCAAATCCAAATCTAGAAGGGACACAATATCACTTTCCTGCATTGAGCAAGTGTGACATTCTGGTAAGAATTTGTGGCATCCCTCTGTGACTCATCTGTGTCTGTTTTGGCAGGAGATCATGGGATGCCAGGTAGCCTTAGTGGACTTACTGGACTTGGAGTCAGTAAATCTTGATTTTATCTCACTTAGGTTACTTAACTTGCTGTCAAAATTGCTGTCAAAGTCTGGGAAAGTCATTTAATCTCTCATAGACTGAGTTTCCTCATCTATAAAATGAAAATAATAGCATTCATCTCACAGAGTTGTAGTGAGGATTAAATAAGATCAAATGTGTAATATTTTATATAAGTAGTAGCTATTATTATTATCATTATCACACCACCATCATCAACATCATCATAGATTTAGAGGTTACCTTAGGGTCCAATATTCCATTTTACAAAGGAGAAACTCAAATGAAGTCTGACAAAGACTTTCTTTATTATATTATCATAGTATTATAAAGAATCTCTTTATTAAGAGATTCAATGTTGACTGTGAACACCTGAAGCCCAGGTAGGGTCAAGAGCCCACCTGGGGACAAGAGCAGAATTGCTCTATTTGAAAGCTAGTCTATGATACATAGACCAAAGAAGATACAAGAAAGAGTGGGAAAACAAAATTTACAAATGTCTCATATTGTCCTCCCAATAATCCTATGAGGTAGGTGCTATTACTAGCCTAATTTTACAAGTGAAAAAGCTGAATTAAAGGTTGGGACTGACTTTCCTGGGGTGACGCAGCTTGTAAATATTTGAGATCGATTTAGGATTCTGGTCTTTCAGACTACAGCATCAGCACTCTAATATTCAAATACTCAATTAAATCTATGATTGCTTCAATCTGGATATTTGTTCCAGAAAGGTAAAGTGCAACCCATGCTCCTCAATCCTACATGACATCCATATTTTCCCACAAGTTTTCCTAGGGTAGGGTAGGATCAAAGAGAAGCAAGAGATTTACCTATTGTGCTCACAATTTTTTTTGCTTCTTCTTGACATAATCAATTTAAGGAACATCCATCAGTCTCCCACTTACCCAGATTCATGTCTAGTTAATTTATCTAGAATTATAGAAAAATAAAAACTTAGAGCTAAAAGAGAACTTGAGGTTAATCTCCAACAATTCCATTTGATAGATGAAGAAACTAGTTAAGAGTTTAAGTAACTTACTCTAAGTCACACAAATAATAAAAGATGGTCAGGATTTGAACAAAAGTATTCTGTACTTTTCTTCCATATCATGATGATTTTATTTTTAAAATACGGTAAAAGAGAGCCATTCTATGTGATAAATATTATTTTGTAATATTAGTAGATGGAGGGGAAAAGTCAGCACAACTGATCAATATATTGAAAAATTGAAATTATGTGCCATGTATATAACATCTGTGAATATCCCACCTTTATAAAGGTTGAGTGCAATTTCATCTATCTCTTTATTTGATTTTATACTTGCTTCTCTGTATTCTTCAACTACATTTCTTATAATACAGAAATATTCAATTACAGCCATATATTATCATTTTAAAGTCATTTCCCAATTGGTGGGTATATTCTTTGTTTCTAATTCTTAGCTATCTCAAAAATGCTGCTATGAATCTTTTGCTGTGTATGGGGACATGTTTTCCTTATCCATGGATTTTTGGGGTATAAACTCAGTAATGGAGCCTCTGGTCCAAAGCAATAGACATTTTAATTACTTTATTTGCATAATTCCAAATTTCTTTCCAAAAAGGTACCATTTATGGTTCTACCAATAATATCTTAGTGTGCCTATCATTCCACAGTCCCTCCAATATTCAGTATTGACATATCTTGTGATTTTTTTTACACTTTGAATGAAAGAAGATGAAATGTTAGGGTTATTTTGAATTGCTTTTCCCTTATGGTTGGTGATTTGGAACATTCCTGTGATTATTAATACTTTTAATTTTTCTTTTGAAAACTGTTCATATCCTTTGACAACTCTCTATTAGAAATGGCTATTAATTTCATATATATTTGTATCAACTCTTTATCAGGTACATTTGATACAAAGATATTTTCCCATTGAACCACTTCTGTCTAGATGAATTCATTTTTTCCATGCAGAATCTTTTCAAATTTAAGTAGATCAAAGTTATTGATATTATCTTTTTAAATTTTCTTTTTTAATCTAATCAAAATTCATTTCTTACCTTTAGCTGTGATTGATATATGATCTCTTTTGCTTATATTTTTTTAACAACTTGATATTTACAATGGAAGTTGCTTATGCATTTATAGTGTTTTATGGATGGTAGTGAAATGTGCTGATCTAAGCTTAATTTCTTACATATTTCTTTCCAGTTTTTCTAAAAATATTTTAATTTAAATAAAAATTCCTATGTAATTTATGTTCTCCAGATGACTATTTTTCAATCATATATTTATTGCATAACATACTTTACTCTAATTCTCCTTCATAGCTCTGTTATAATGTGTTGCTCTTTGTGGGATTATAATTTTTAATTTTTTCTGACTAGTGTGTTACAACTCAACTATTAACAGCATCAGCAGAACACTGATGGATCTTTGTTTTTGGGTGGAAGTTCACATCCTTAAGAAGTTTTGCTGCTTCCCAAAGGAAATTCACTCCTGTCTATTTCTATTTAGTTTGTTTTACTTTTCTATTTCCTCCCAAGATATTTGCCTTTAAATAGCATATACATATATATCTGTGTCTGTGTTTGTGCACACACATGCATACTTTCAGATATGTTAGGTAAGGTGTTCATATTTATTTCTGTTTGTAATTATTTATATAAAAAGACAGAGGAAATAGAAAAAGATGGATACATTTTTAAGTTCTATATATTGTCCATCTAATTATATATCATAATCTTGACAAAGGACATTTTTATTCACTTTTTTTCCCAGTGGATATTTAGAACAAATTATATGAATACCTATAATTCTCATCTAGGAGGCTTTTTAAACATTTTGGGGTTTTATAAAGAATTGTCTAGCTGAAGACCTTCACTTCTTAGCTATAATCCTTCTTCGACTTGCACTTGACTGAATCTCCTCCAAGACAGAGAATAATTTGGATGAGCATAAATTTTGTGCCTGACTTGATATTAATCATCTGAAAGATAGCTATTCAACTAGCTGTCTCTGTTAGAACTTAAAGTTTTCCATTAGCAATAGGAGGGCATTTTAATGCACAATTTCATAGACTTTTGTTGGCTTTTATATTTTGCACAAGTAAGTATAGTATTAGGTCTTACAGCCCTGTTTTTTTTAAATCAGTAGGTCGTGTTTTGATTTCTTTTTTAGAATATGGAACATAATATATATTTGAATTTGGAATATGTTCCAAAAGACTTAACACATTCTGTCGATTAATTATGGATTTCAGAAACTAGGCTGCATTAAAAAAGTTCCAGAGATTTGGGAATAATGATCTTTGCTTCCACTAGTATTATGAGCTACATATTATGAGCCATGCATTGAAAATGTGTTGAGCAGCTGGATTTTAAAAAAGGAATTATCTTTCTCCAAGTGCCTTTAAAAGTTGCTCTTCCCTTTGGAAATACCACAGCAAGATACATGATATGAGTATTCTGCAGGAGCAATGATGTGATGCTGGCATCAAAAGCTCCCCTTCAAGGTGTCCTAAAGAGATTTCAATCCTGGGGAGCATTTTAAACTTAAAAGAAACCAAAACAAATTGCTTTTGTTTCATGAGGGAAAGCAATCCAATTGCTTCGTGTGCTTTCTTATGCTGTGGAAATGTGTATTATCAAAGAGCTTGTCAGATAAGAGTTGGAAGTAGAGGACTTAGAATTATACAACAATCCAGAGTCATTATTAATAGTTACATCATGGTACAGTGGAAGGAACTTAGACTACAAGTCATTAATCTGAGGTTTCTTTCCACCATCACGACCAATTAACTATTTTGAGTAGCAGCAGGTGCAGTTATCAACATTACTGCATCACAGTCTGGTCATTTGGGGAGCAAACATTCAGCTTATCTTTATCATTATAAAGAACTATGGTACGAGTCATTGTGGCTCTCCTTGAAAGGGACAATTATCAGTGAGTTCAGTAACCTATAAAGATGATCAGAATATTGTGTGCTCATACTATACCCAGTGCTGTCAAACTCAAATAGAAATGAATCCTGCAGGGCATGTGTTGACTTAGAAAAGTAAAAATTTAACATTATCTGTGTTACATTCTTATTTTACTTATTTTCTGACTTTTTCCTGATTACCTTTTAATCTGGTTAATTACATTCAGAAGTTTAGTAGGCCTCTTAAAAGCATCAAGTTTGACACCTTTTTCAGGTATAGGCTATCATTTCTCATATTGCCATTGGGAATTAGAGTTCAACTGTTTGATATTTTCTAGTCATTTGGCTGATATTTGTCATGAATTAAGAATTTTTCTTTTAATCAAAATATGTAGTGTGAAATGATTGTTGTTATTGAAATGTTGTTGGATTGAATCTAAATTTTAAAAAATTTCCTAATTTGAACACAAAATGGGGATAGAGGAAATTGGGAAGAGCCCTGGTTTACAAATTAAGGTGCTATATCCTTTGACTTAAAACTTTACTAAACCTGGAATGTCCACTTCAATGTACAGATCTTTTAATAATTGATCTTTGTAGCATTTTATCAATCTTCTCTCAATTAACAGACCTTCTTGGCACAAGTGATACTACTTATTTTTGGAAGGACCATGTCACATCCTGGGGAGCTCATGCTTGATAATTATTATTACTTTACTGCATGGATCTAGGAGGACTGGTTGAAGAGATCTTATGAACTCATTTGACCTTCCTTTTAAATTAAAGCATCTTACACTAACACCTTTGATAGTCTCTTCCAAGGACTTTTAAAGTATGGTCTACCTGTTTTGCATGTATCTTCATATGATAACATAAAATACTGTAAATATAATTTCATATATAATAACAGCTCTTAGAATTTCTGTAGGCAGCCCAAGACAACATCATGAATTTATATTAATTTTAAATTTCTTCATTAATATTGTTGTTTGGTTAGAATAGTCAATGTTGGAAAGGTTGTGGAAAGACAAGAACACTAATCAGACTACTGGGAAAACTATGAATTGTTCAGACCTTTCTGGAAAGCAATATGAAATTGCACTGTGATTAAAATGTCCATATTCTTTGACTCAAAGACCAGTGCTAGGCATATTAACCAAAGATTTCAATGATAATAAAAAAGTTCCATATGTAATAAAATATGGCAAAATATGTGTAAAATTAATGAACTGGGGAAAATGCATTTCTGCTGATTGAGAATGAGGATGCAAATTAAAGCTAAGAAGTGTAAAGGAATATTAATATACCACAAAAAGTAATAAATGTGGTAAATACAGAGAAGATTGAGAAGGCAGATAAAATTATGTAAACAACAAAAATAACAATATATTTTAAATACTTTCTGAAAGATAACTTTTTTTTTTTAAGAAAAACACCTTTGTCTTGGGTTCATCATAGATCTGAACTCTGAGTAGCCTTTTCTTTTTTAAACATTTATTAATATTCATTAACATGGTTACAAGATTCATGCTCCTACTTTCCCCTTCACCCCCCGCAATCCCCCCACCCATGGCCGACGCACATTTCCACTGGTTTTAACATGTGTCATTGATCAAGACCTATTTCCAAATTGTTGTTAGTTGCATTGGTGTGGTAGTTTCGAGTCTACATCCCCAATCATGTCCACCTCAACTCATGCGTTCTAGCAGTTGTTTTTCTTATGTTTCCTCTCTTA
>NW_025392584.1:0-2409 GCF_016433145.1 Gracilinanus agilis
TTACCTGACATGAAATGAAAAGTTAAAGGCCAACATTGAATTTGGAATTTGGGTATCCTAATTAGAAAGGGAGTTTTGTTTTCCCCCTATATGCATCACACCAGCCATCCCTCGTCTCAGGACTGTGTGGAGTAGAAATTGAGGGGATATTGGAAATTTCAAAGTTCACCCTCCTTTACCACTTATTCACACAAATATGACAGTGGAAATCAATAATTTAAAATATAAGGCTTTATTGAGAGAGAAAGATGGGGGGAGAGCACTGTCTCAAGTTGAGGACCCAAGACATATGCCCCCAAGGGGTTACAGAGAAAATTTGGGGCAATGCCTCAAATTGTGACCCAAGACAAATGCCCAAAATTTCACAGAAAAATCTCTTACTTATAGGAGAACCCTAATGTAATCAAGTCTCCCAGAAGGGTGTGTAAATGGAATTAGTTCATCCTCATTCATTGTTAGACTCTAGCCATCAGAAATAATGTCACCCCACCCAACTTAGAATTAAGTGGGGAGGGGAAGATTCGTTACCCACACATGACAATAAGTAGCAAATCAAGAACAAGGGACTGCCCTTTGGGCAGTCCAAAACAGTGTTGAGGCTGCCATTTGTCTAATTTGAAATTAGAGGTGGACACAAGAAATGATGAAAGCTGCTGTCCTTCAAATATGATGGTAACTTCCTGTTGAGGCAGTTCTCCCTTTGAACTTGGTGCTGAAGGATCTCTGCTGAGACCTCAGAAGGCTTCCCTCTGAATTGTCATGTGGGTAAGTTAGGCTGACTTCCTTTCTCCTCCCTTGGCATTTCTGGAGGCTCTACCCTCAAGGAGGCCTCTCTTGCTTCTCTAATTGTAAAAGGCCTTGTGGCTAGAAGCCTTGTTTAATTAACCTCTGTGCTCCTTTGTTGGGGCCTCTAAATTTTTTCCTGGTCTGGACCTTTGGTCCAGGCCAGAGTTTCTCTCTCTCAATTTCCCTACCTTCAACCTTCCTAATTGTAAATAAACTTCCATAAAAGTCATCCTGACTTGGGTCTATTTTTTTATTTGAAATCGAGTTAATTCGATTTCTGATGACTATACCTTAAATATCTAGTTTCCCCTCTTACAAGGGATAATAACATTTTACACTAGTTGGAGACAGAGTGTTGAATAGTTTTACATTGATTTTACAATGAACACACTCAAGCTAATTAACATCTTCAAGAAATTACAGAATAGCTTGATAATGGATACATCCAAACAAATCAATATTTCAAAGAAATGACCAGGAAGTTGGAGACAAATACAAAGAGGGGAGTGGTTCAGGACTGGATTATCTAGAAGAGGCTACAAAGATACAATAGGAAGGGGGTAGCTGGGTAGCTCGGTGGATTGAGAGTCAGGCCTAGAGATGGGAGGTCCTAGGTTCAAATCCAGCCTCAGACACTTCACAGCTGTGTGACCCTGGGCAAGTCACTTGACCCCCATTGCCCACCCTTACCACTCTTCCACCTAAGAGCCAATACATAGAAGTTAAGGGTTTAAAAAAAATTTAAAAAAATTAAAAAAAGATACAATAGGAGAGTCTTCTAGGACAAAAGGGTACTCAAGACTGGTACTTAAGATTTGGTCCCTAGTACCTCAGGATCTAAGACCATCAGCCTGGTACTCTTGCCTGGGGAAATTCCCAGATGGGCTTAAAGCTGCAAAACTTTGACAAGAAGAGGGGGACACCACCTTTAGATATTAGTAACTTTTGACAATTTGAGAACAACACACTAATTTCTCACTTCACACAGGACCACCATACTTTGCCTCAGCTGACTCACCATTCTGTTCTTATAGGCCAATCCTCCTATTGATGAGTTCTTCCTGGATGTTGTTGGGAAAAGCATTCTTTATAATTACCCACCCTGCTTCTTTCCAAGTATTTTCTTCCTGAACCTAGTCTGTTTTTCTCAGCTCCTTTAGTTGCTATCTTTCTTCATTAGAATTCAAAGTCTTTGATGACAGGGACTCTCTTCCTTCTTTCTTGTATCGGCATATTAAATTATTTTTGCTTATATTTGCATTCTAAGAACTTAGCACAATGTTTGGCACAAGAAAAACTTCTGTCATTTTAGATGATATTCAGACTCTTAAGATAATTCAAACAGAAGTGTTCAGTTTTCTGGCATCACATGGATAAACTGTCCAGAGTTCATAGGTATTCAACTAGGTCAGCACAATAGTTCTGCAGATCTTCAGCCTGGTAGGTAACCTAATATCATTTTTTCTCTCACACTTTCTTTTGGAGCCACCCAAATGCTGAGCTATCTCTGACAATTTATGTGCCAAATCTCACCATCTTTGTGGAAATCTGTGGAAAACAAGCTTTCAAGATAAATGAACTTATTCACAGCATTCAGAATTTCTCCATTTACTGTAAACAGTG
>NW_025392585.1:0-1327 GCF_016433145.1 Gracilinanus agilis
AAGATTCCAGACAAACTAAAAAGATGAGAGCAATAGAGGATTTCCCCAGAAACCAAACACTAGATCATGAGACTGAGTGAGCCTTTGGATATCATGAATTGAACTGTGAGAGGTTGAGTCCTCCATCCACTTTTGTTCTTGATTGGAAAGCCCATGTGCCAAAAAGAGGGAATGCCCCCTAATGGCTCCCTGTCCATGTGCCTTTGGGGAATAGAGATTGCATAGATTCCTTTCAGGAAAATACATCTGGCTGAGGAGATAAGAAGTGTTCTGTAGAAACTGAAACTTAAGAGCAATATATAATCTNTGCCACCTTGAGTTATGTTTGGCTTTTTGGCGAATTTTGCCACGCCAAGTTCAAAAGGTTGCCCATCACTAGTGTGGCAATTACTACTCTTCTGCCTTAGAAGAAATACACAGTATTTATTATAAGATGAAAGGTAAAGGTTTATTGAAAGAAAGAAAAAAAGGTGCAGCTGGGTAGCTCAGTGGATTGAGAGCCAGGCATAGAGACGGGAGGTCCTTGGTTCACATATGGCCTCAGACACTTCCCAGCTGTGTGACCCTGGACAAGTCACTTGACCCCCATTGCCTACCCTTACCAGTCTTCCACCAAGGAACTAATACACAGAAATTAAGAGTTTAAAAATATGAAAGAAAGAAAGAAAGAAAGGAAGGAAGGAAGGAAGGAAGGAAGGAAGGAAGGAAGGAAGGAAGGAAGGAAGGGAAGAAAGAAGGAAGGAAGGGAAGAAAGAAGGAAGGAAGGGAGGAAGGAAAGAACAAAGGGAAGAAGGAAAGAACAAAGGGAAGAAGGAAAGAANAGGAAGGAAGGAAGGAAGGAAGGAAGGAAGGAAGGAAGGAAGGAAGGAAGGAAGGAAGGAAGGGAAGAAAGAAGGAAGGAAGGGAGGAAGGAAAGAACAAAGGGAAGAAGGAAAGAACAAAGGGAAGAAGGAAAGAACAAAGGGAAGAAGGAAAGAAAGAAGGAAGGAAGGAAGAAAAGTACAAGATACATAAAAATACTATAATGACAAAAGCATATAGAAGAAAATGAGAGGAGTGTTGGATTAGAATATGAAATTAACAGGTTGTTAAGGAAATTTAATCAAAATCCATTTAAAAGTTATAAGGCTTTTAATTAAAGGCCATTGGAAGAAATGTAATATTTAAGTTTCACGTATGTGGAAATGTGAGGAGGGATGGCAAAAAGAAAGTTCTAATCTGCTTTAAGCAGAGGGTTTGAAGAAAAAAGAGTGAATGATTTGATGTTAACAAGTTTAAGCTATTATCAATGTTTTAAGCAACAAAGAGCATTTTCCTCATCTCCCAG
>NW_025392586.1:0-10859 GCF_016433145.1 Gracilinanus agilis
GCCTGAGCCAGTTTCAGGAACGCGGCTTCTGTCTTATTCTGAGCTGGGGAGTGGGGAGGGAAGGGCCAAAGAAACCCACAGGCTGGACACCCTCCGGACTGGACCCTTTTCCCAGCTTTGAGGGAGATTAAATTCCCTCAGAGGATTGGGAGACCTTTCCCGGTGCTTCCTGGGAGGCCGCAGCTTAGGGACCTTCTCCTCGGGACTACTCCTCTGTCCAGGGACAACCCAATACGGAAAGTAGGCTCCAAGGCCACCCACGCCTTTCCTTTCTGGTTAGGGCATTCAGCCACTGAGCGGAAGGTCCTACATTTACATTTTTATTGACTAAAGCGAAGTTTTTGTTTCGTTTTTAGACTCTTCCCTTTGGGGGAGCCCAGAGCGCCAGTAAGTGCCCCAGAAACTCTCCTGAATGCCACCCACCCCGCGCCATCCCTAGCGACTTCTTCACCCCTACGTGTCCTCCCAGACCCGGTGTTCTCTACTCTGGGATCAGTCCAGTATGAGGTAGATTGTTGTGTAGACACTTTGGGGGATTCTAAATCCTGGGGATGGCTGAGAGGACTTGCCTGTTGATTCATCTGAATGGGGAAGTCCCTCTCCCTGAGCAGCCCGCCAGTTCCTAATCTGTCTCCCTTCAAGGCATGATAGGGAGCTGTAAACCCAGACAGGGTGCCCCCAACCCCTTCAGTTTGTCTGGGGCTCCGGCTAGAGCTGGTCCTGCTACTTAAACCTTTGTCAAAGGGGCTTGCCCAAAGTTCTGCAGGTGAGGCAGCCTTCTAACCCAGGACTTTTCACCCCTAAAGTAGCGCCCTCTGGAGATTCCCCTTGAGGGAGGGGCTCTCTGCTTTCAGCTCTCCTATTAGTAGCCACAGACTTATCTACTACTCTTGAAGTTTTCAGAATAAATAATAGCAATATTTCCTATAAATGAGGGTTCGCAAAATTCTTTACACATTATCTCATTTGATGCTCCAAACGACTTTGTAGTGCTAATACACCATCCCCATTTTACAGAAGAGAATATTGAGGTTGAGAGAGGTTAACTGACTTGCCCAGTGTCACACAGCTTTTAGGTGTCTCAGGTCTTCCTGACTCGAGTCCAGTACTCTATCCTCTGAGACGAGGGGCTCAGTTTCCTCCTCTATATAATAAAGGGATTGGACAAGATAGTCTCTGAGGCCCTTTTCGTCTCTAAATCGATGCTCTTCTGACACATATAATTAAAAATACATTGATCCTTTGTCTCTAGGATCTCGGGGAGCTGGTTAAGTGTTTTGCTGGATGGGGGAAGGGGAAAGAGACAGTTCTTACCATAAAAATGAGAGAGATGGACTAGATCGGGGTCCTTAACTCCTTGGGGTACATGGATAGATTTCAGAGGGTCCCTGATCTTGTTTTAAATTTTTTTGATTATATATATATATATATATAGGCAATGGAGGTCAAGTGACTTGCCCAGGTTCACACAGCTGGGATGTGTCTGAGGTCAGATTTGAACCTAGGACCTCCTGTCTCTAAATCCACTGAGCTACCCAGCTGCCATGATAATTATATTTTAATGTAATTGGTTTTCTTGTCCTAAGTATTTTTTTTTCTTTTAAAAACATTATTATGAGAAGAGATCAGCAGACAGCCAAAGGGGTCCCATGATGCAAAAAGCATAAGACATCCTGCAACCTAACCCATTGCCTTCACTCTCACCACCAACTGTGCCAGAAATTGCTCACTAGTTGGGAGACTGCACTAAGCCCTGACACTCGGGATTAATTAGATTCAGTTTGTTCTGATTTTTATTTTCCTGAAGACGCAGACTTGAGCTATGACCCTTTCCTAGGCTACCCTGAGGAGTGAGCAGGGCTCTCGATGTCACTTAGCATCCTGATTGGACTAGCTTCCATGGCAGATATCCCAACTTAGACAGGCTGCTTCCAAATGCTTCCTCCAGGAATTGAAGGGCACATCCAGATTCCACTGGCCATTCCGCCAGCTTCCCCAGGGACAGGGACTGGTGGAGTAGAAATAACTGCTCACAACCAGTTTTAGTATGGCTTCGTATGGACCTTTCCATGTGGAATCCAGTGAATGCCATTGCCATCCCTGTGGTGGTGGTGAAAGTAGTTCACTTTTTTATTGCTTTAAATTTGCCAGCACACTTCAGGTAGGTAGTACAAAGATTATAACCCCATTTCACAGATGTGGAAACTGAGCCACAAAGGGGTTAAGTGATTTACCCAGAATCCCACAGCTAGGAACTGTAGATAAGGCAGGATTTGCACCTAGGTCTAATGCTGAAAGGTCAGAAAGGAAAAGAGTTCTCCAGCACAGAGCAAACTTGTGAGAAGGTTCCGTCCAGCCACCCAACCAGCTTTCCTCACCCCATGGGCTCCATAGTGGCCTCGACCTGGCATCCTAGACAAGGCTCAGGGAGATGAGGAGGCGACCTCTAAGGAGACTGCCTCTCCCTCTACTCCTTTCCAGGAAAAATCCACTCTTCCCGGCAGAGACTTCAGCTAAAGCGAGCTAGTGTCTCCAGGGTTTGTGAAACCATTTAAGGTGCAAATCCTGGGCCAGAGAGGGAAAGTCTTCCCAATCTGGACAATTAGATTACAGTGGGATTGCCTGGGGGCGGGGTGAATGTGCTAAAAGCCCTTCTGCTCAGGCTTGGGACCAAAAGTATTCACACTTCCAAAGGAGCTGCTCTCCCCTCCCCACCCCCTTCCCCACCCTCCTCCCCTCTGGAGATGTCTTAACCTGCTGGAGAAGTAGCTGCATTGAAGGATGACATCCCCGTGGTGTCGAGCACTCTGGGCAGGATAAAGCAGGCTCCTCCCCTCGATGTCCCATTCTTAGCAACCCCAAAGCCCCATTTTTCTTCCTGCAAGGATCAACCCAGCCTGGGAAAAGAGCCATTCTCTGAAAAGCCCGCCTGGCCTGTAAACACCAGCACAGTGCAAAAAGGAAAATCGCCATGGTCTGACCCGGACTAAGGAGTTGCATCTGAGAGAGATCTTGGGAGTCCGTCATCCAGGTAGTAACTCCCTCACTTTACAAAAGAGGAGACTGAGACCAAAAGTAGTGAAATGAGCTGACCGAGGTTACACAGGTAATTGGAAGCAGTCTGGATTGGGATCTAGATTCCTTGCCTCCCAATCCGCTGTCAGCCAAGAAGCACTGAAGCAATCCCCAGAACATCTGTATGCACCCAGTCTGCTGTGCGACAGGGAGGGGCATGGGAGGTCCCCCACTATAATAAGCACATGGGAGGTCCCCCACTATAATAAGCACAGGCATTCTTCCTTCTGGTCTGTGCATAGACTGTTCCTTATTCAGTACCTAGAATTCAATTCTCCCTCACTTTTATCTCTTAGAATCCCTCATTTACCTCAAAGTCCAGTTCAAGTTCCATGTCTTAACATCAAGTCTTTCCTGAGGCCCCACCTCATCCCAGCTCCTAGTGCCTTCCCCTCCAAATGTCTATTTACTTTGTATAGGTAGTCTAGCTACTTATATTTGTATACATTGTTTGTTGAAGGAAAAGACAATTCCTTCCTCCCTCCCTCCCTTCCTTCTTTCCTTTCTTTTTTCCTTCCTTCCTTCCTTCCTTCCTTCCTTCTTCTTCCCTCCCTGCTTCCTTCTCTCCATCTCTCTGCCCCCCTGGGCAGTGCTGAGCAATTTGGAAGCTGTGATTGACCCTTGTGAAAGGGGAAGGGACAAGAAGCCAATATAAAAGGCCTTGGATTTCTGGAGCTAGGGGAAGTCCACTCCAAGAAGTCTCCTTCAATAAGGAGTTGGACTTCAAGAAGGAAGTCAACTTCAAGAAGAAGGTCAGCTCAAGGAAGAAAGTTGGCCTTGGGAGTCACCTTCAGTGTAAGCCAGTGGTTCCCAAACTTTTTTGGCCTACCACCCCCTTTCCAGAAAAAATATTACTTAGCACCCCCTGGAAATTAATTTTTTTAAATTTTTATAGCAATTAATAGGAAAGATAAATGCACCTGTGGCCATCACCGCCTCCCTGGATCACTGCAGCACCCACCAGGGGGTGGTGGCACCCACTTTGGGAATCACTGGCATAAGCCATCATCTTGACCTGCCTCTTGGAAGGAACTTGGGTGAGTGGATAGCTGGCTTTCCCTTCCAGTCTTCTGGAGAGAGTTAAATTTTGGTTGAAGGTCAACAAGTCCTGGTTGAGTCAAGCAACAGAACAATATTTAGTTGGATAGCCTAAATATCTTCTCTGTCTTTTGTATTTCTCTACTTTCTCTCATTCTACCTCTTTTGTAAATAAAAATTATTAAAAGTAATTTTGACTTTGAGCAATAATACTTTAGAATAGTGACCACAAAAATTATTTGTAATTTTTGTTTATTTTAGGCAAACCATTAATATTTAACCCTTATAGCCATAAGTAGCAGATCCAGATTAGGACACTTGGTTTAAGAACAGATCCAGTATCTTTCCTTAGTCTACATCACGACTGATTAAATACCCACTGAGGTCATTTATTTCAACTTCTGCCTTTCCTTAGACCCCAGATCCTGCAGTTTTCCCACTGTATCATGCTGACTTTAACAGCTATATTATCCTCAGCAAGTATTAATGTTTTTCCTAAAATTGGGTCTATAATTCACGAAATAGAATTTAAGTGGCACAATCAATGAGTATCTATTTAAAATCTTGGTGTTCTGAAGTCACTTCCAGTCCTAAATTTATGATTTTATAATATTAGATATAGCCCTAAAATTTCTAGATGACAAAGATTTCGGAAATACCCACTTCATTCATCTAGGAATAAATTAAAAGAAACATAGAACTGGTTTTATTAGTATTTCAGTGTAAAAAAAAGAGGTAATTACAGTTTAAAAATAAATCATGCTAAGGAGTATACTCAGTTTCCTGATATATCCTGCAAGTGGCTGAGGGTCCAGAGCTCTCTTGAAGGGTATGCTGGCCTGCCGCCCAATGATGCATCACAGGGACATTGTGAACAACTCAGAATTTACAAGCTCCAAGCATTTGCTGATGGAAATACTAGATTTCAATCAAAAATAAAAATAGCTCCTTTTCTGTCACAGGCTGCTTCTGTCATTTGTCCCCTTTCCATACCCTTCGTAACTCCCTAAGACTAAAAATTTCATAGCAAGTGCTAATATGTATTAGCTCATATGCAATTCCCTTACTGAGAGTTCTCTAAACCAACAGCATCACAGGTCTGGTTATTTAATGAGGAAATTAATAAAATCCATTTCATTTGCCCACAAGAATGTTAGTTCTTTGAGGGCAAAGAATGTCTTTCTTTTTCCTCTTATTCATATTCCTAGCACTTAGCCCAGAGCCTACTTGTCAATTATTGGTGTTATTCATTGGCATGGGGAACTCCCAGGTAAGGAAACTCCCTCTACCTTTGCAGGTCAGCACCTTTTAGGCAATTTATAGGCGTAAAGCCCTGACTAGAGCACTGAGTGTAACCAGCTTGCCCAGGGTTACCTAACCAGTACAGATCAGAATCAGAATGTGAACACTGGACTTCCTGGCTCACAGACCAGCTTTCTTAACGATTAAGCTAAGCTACTCATCAATTGTATAACATATCATCTGTAGACTATATAGTATACACATGTTAAATATAAATATGAAGTCCTACTTTTGTGTCGAAATCTATTTATCATCTCCAGATAATCTGATAAGGACGGTTTAGTTGATAAGAAAGTAATGGACATGGGAGACAATCTTTCTCTTAGCTCATAGCTGCTTCTCTGAAGTGCCATTGAGTCACATGTTTATTATATATGAAAATTCAAACTCCCTTTCACCCAAAAGCACAGAGAAAGATTTACAGCTGCGCAGAAATGCCATTACAACTTAGACAATACAAATAGATAAAAATCTGAGACTCTGTTTCTCTTATTGGCCTCCCACACTTTTAGATTTTGAAGGGCAGAAAAGCCTATTGCATAGAGAATTAATTTTCAAGTAAGGAAGATATGGGTTCTAGTCCTGCTTCTGAAACATTCTGGCTGTGTGGTTTTGAGAAAGTCACTTAACCTCTCAGTATTTCCAGACGAGTCTCAAAGTTTTACAGGAAGCATTCCCCTACTGGCAGTTAGGTGGTTCAGTGGATAGAGAGTCAGACCTGGAGACTAGAGGTCCTGTATTCAAATATGACCTCAGATACTTCCTACCTTGTGACCCTAGGCAAGTCATTTAACCCCAATTGACTAGTCCTTATCATTCTTTTACCTTAGAACTGATACTTAGTAAGGATTCTAAGATAGAAGGTAAGGATTTTAAAAGAAGAAAGAAAGCATAACCCCAAATTAGTAGAGGGAATCTGCTCATTAAGCAATTCTCTATAATAATGAAAATCTCAATTTTGGAGAGATTATTAATTTTCTATTCAGTCTAAATAGACATCAGTGAATTCACATAGCTTATTTTTTTACTTTGAATTATTGTATTTATTAAACAAACAAATCTCATGTCTTAGAAGACAAATATCCTTTTCCCCACCATTTTAATTTAATTTTATTTTATTATAAAGATTTTTTTTGCCAATTATATGGTAATAACAAATTTCCACATAAGTTTTTTGAGGTTTATATGATCCAGATTTCTCTCTCTCTCCCATCCCTCCCTCTTTCTGGAGTTGGCAAGCAATTCAATCTGGCTTATACGTACATTATCATGCAAAACATATTTCAATATTGTTCATTTTTGTAAGAGAATAATCATATTAAACCAAAAACCCAAATAAGTTAAAAGTGAAAAATCATATGCTTTGATCTGTATTCTAACTATAAAAGTTCTTTCTCTGGAAGTGGATAGCATTCTTTTTCATAAGTCCCTCAGAACTCTCCTGGATCATTGTATTGCTAATAATAAGTCTATCACAGTTGATCATCCCACAGTATTGCTATTACTGTGTCAAGTCCAACAGAAGAGGGATTCTACGAACCATGATGTTCTCCAGAAACTTCTTTTTGCCTATGACATTGTACTGATTGTACTGAGCCTGTGAATACCACTGGGCCCTCCCCAGTGACATCCATGGTCATGCAAGAGAGCCCAGCAATCCATAGAGAAAAAAAAAAAAACAAGTAGAAAAAGTGTTCAATGCCCAGATTATGACATGGGCGTGGATGGAGAGCTCATTAATCCCACTCCTTCAATTCATGAGGATGTACACTTGACTGACCCCTGCAGATGGAGGCTAAATGCACTTTGAGGATGCTTGCAGCATCAATATTCTCCATGTGTTGTTATATGGCTGTGAATCAGGAAGGCTACAATCTTAGAAGAAATAAATACGGTTGAAGATGCCACCATCGATAATAGAGTTATGGAAGCCTCCGTAGCCTGTAAGAAAACTGAGAGCATCTGAGGGGAAAGAATCCAGCCTGACCCAATGAGTGGTGAGTCCCTGCCTGATATCTGCATGATATGAGAAGTCCCAGCCTTACTGTTGACTCTCCACTATCTCCTTGGTTTGCCCTCAGTTTGTACTTGGCCACCTGGGGATGATACACAATCCTCAATGACAAGCAGGCTTCTACCTTGTCTTACTCTCGGCATTCCAACAATCCTGACTCTGTCGTTGTCATTGTACAAACTCTGGTCTCCACTTGCCACTGGTTGAGCCCTAGTTCTCATCCCTCTCAGACCTACAGACTCCAACACACACATACCCCTCTGCCCTTCAGATCTACCCAAGCCTTCCATTGTGTTCCCCGAATGCCTGCCCCATAGGCAATAAACTTGTTTTGATCTTCCTTTTCCCTTCCTCACTTTTTCAGTTGGAAGCTGGGTGGTGATTGGTCTGGAGAGGGGAAAGACTTGAGGCAGAGAGCATCGAGAAGTCTTTTGCAATAATCTAGGAGCGAGGCGATGAGAACCAGCACCGGGAAGGTGGCCACGTCGGAGAGGAGAATGGGGCATACCCAAGAGATGTTTTGAAGGTAGAATGGCAAGTCATTTGTAACCTGCTCCCTTGCTACTTTTCCAAACTGCTTATGTCTTTTTTCTCTCAACAACAATCCAGTGATATTGGCCTCCTTGCTATTCATTTCTTGAAAAAGATATTTCGCCTCTCTACTCCAGACAGTTGGTCCCCCACACCTGGAATGTTTTTCTTTTTCATCTCCACTTCCTGCCTTCCCTGACTTCCTCTAGGTCTCTGCTAAAATCCCACCTTCTATCTACAAAAAGCCTTTCCTCATTCCTCTTAATTCTAGTTTCTTCCCTCCATTCTCTCCATTCTTCTCTCCAATTCTCACCAATTGATTCTGTCTAGAGCTTGTTTGTATATAACGGTTTACATGTTGTCTCCCCGGTTAGAGTATCGGCTCCTAGAGGGCAGGGTCTGGTTTTTGGCTCTTTTTCATCACCAGCCTTTAGCACAGTTCATGGCAAACAGTAACCACTCCAGGATCTTTGCCAAGAAAACCCCAAATGGGGTCACGAAAAGTCAGACATGACCGAAAACAACAGAACAGCAACATGGCGCTCAGGAGTCAAATCAAGGTGATGGGCATTGAAGCCTCTACTCAGAAATGCTTGTTGATTTGACTAAATAATGTTATCAAAGAACTATGTGTTGAGAAAGAAGGTGGGCTGCTTCAGAGAATGAGAGAGCCAAGGAATGGCTTGGGGGCAGCACTAGGATTCACAACAAACTCCTGGAAAGGCTCTCATAGATTAGCAAGAGATCCAGGAGAGGATTTACCAAGATCAGAGGGGATAAGACTAGAATAAGATGAAAGAATAAAAGTGTTGTGGGGAGAGAGGAGGGGAATCTGCAGTACAGGTCCTCCCCCAACACACACACACACACTCTCTCTCTCTCTCTGTCTCTCTCTCTCTGTCTCTCTGTCTCTCTCTGTCTCTCTCTCTGTCTCTCTCTGTCTCTCTGTCTCTGTCTCTGTCTCTGTCTCTGTCTCTGTCTCTGTCTCTGTCTCTCTCTCTCTCTCTCTCTCTCTCTCTGTCTCTCTGTCTCTGTCTCTCTGTCTGTCTGTCTGTCTGTCTGTCTGTCTGTCTGTCTGTCTGTCTCTCTCTCTCTCTCTCTCTCTCTCTCTCTCTCTCTCTCTCTCTCTCTCTCTCTCTCTTATCTTGTTCCTGTCTTGCCTAGACCTAGAATATTTAGATGACTATAGAACTGAAGCTGAAGTCACAAACTCTTGAAGCTTGCTCTGTGTCCTTAGGTTTCCTTTGTGTCCTGGCACANTTTAGATGACTATAGAACTGAAGCTGAAGTCACAAACTCTTGAAGCTTGCTCTGTGTCCTTAGGTTTCCTTTGTGTCCTGGCACAGCACCTTAAGACATTTGGAATAATCGATTTTCATTGCCCAAGATCACATGACCAATGACTAAGTACCCTTAGTCCCTGAAAGGCAGCTCAGGGCTGTGGACAGAGCATTCACTGGTCTTGGCCTCAGAAGATCTCAGTTTGAATCCTAGCTCTGACATCTACCAACCCAGCAAGGCTCTGAGCCCTCAGTTTCCTAACCCGTAAAAATGAAAGAAATTACAGGAGCATAGACTTAGAACTAGAACAGAGCTCAGATGTCATCCAATCCAAATGCCTTATTTTAAAGTCAGGGTAACTGGGCTCTCAAGAGGGTCAGTAGCAAACCTAGAAGTTAGTCCTGTCTCTCTTTGTCTTATCTTCCCTTCCTGGGTCCAGAAGCTATTCCCTCTTCTGGGGATAGGGAGGCGTTACGGCAGCAACCATTAGGAAGACAGCCTTGACTGGGGATCTGGAGTGTGGTGGTGGCAGATAGGCTGGGAGGAGACAGAATGACAGCAGAGAAGGGAGAGGAATGAGAGTGCAGGATTCATTCTTTCAGCCTCCCTTCCTTTTAATCAGGCTCACTTTGCAAGATGGCGCCAGGAGAGTTTTACTCCTATTAGAGACTAGGAGAGGCTATGGAGGGAGGCAACAGAGAAGAGAAGGACAGATGGAGAGGAAAGCCCTCCTCCTTCCTCAGGACAGAGCTACCAAAATTGATGGTAGCAGGACAGTGACCAGCAGAGGTAGACCAAAGCTACTGGAATGAGCCTATTGCTTTCTTCACCAAATCTCCAGCACCTGAGCTCCAGCCTTCCTCACTTGACAGCTCACAGCCACCCAAACTCCCTGCCACCCCACTGGAGCCTGAGGCCTTAGATAGAGTTGGGACAACTAGGAGAACTCTGGATTTAAGAGTAAGTGGGCCCTGGGTTCCAATCCTGCCTCCTACACTCATCTATCTTGTGATAATAAATAAACCAATTTCTCAGAGCCTCAGTTTCCACATCTGTTAATTGGGGCTGATAATCCTAGAGCTCCCTTGTACTGGACTTTGAAGAAAGCAGCTGGCAAACTTTAAAAGCCATATAGAATGGTATTATCACTCTTTTTTCAGTTTAGGCAGATGATTTCAGCTATGAAGAAAGCCTCCAAGTAGAACATGGTCTTCCCTTACCTCAGATCACAACAATTGATAGATATTTATATATTTTATAGGGAGGTAGGGAGTGGAGAGGGGGCACAATGAGTATGTCACTTCAATTCAGGTCCTCCTGGATCCAAAGCTGGTTCTCTATCAATTTTACTCTTTTTCTTTGTTTGATCGAACTATTCATTAAACATACTGGGATCTGTCCTTATTCTTGCAATCTACTTAATGAAGAACAAAAAAAGAATCTCAAAGAAACCTACAGGGTTTAGGTCAAGCCCATGCCTTGGGTTCAAGATGCCCTGGAAGATTTCCCACAATGCAAAGGAGTATTTAACTTTGGGCTCCACTCAGGAGCCTTAACTCTGAAGGAGAGATAAACAAATGTGATTATCTTTTTATTCAACTACAAAGTGTTAAGATAC
>NW_025392587.1:0-6709 GCF_016433145.1 Gracilinanus agilis
TTAGGGCTGGCAGTTGCAGAGAAGTTGGCTGTTGGGTGTGAGCTTGTCATTGGGGTTGGTTGCTGGTGGTGTGGGATGGTAATTAGTTGATGGTTGGCATTTAGTTACTGGAATATATAAAGACAGGCCTTAATTTACTGAGAGAGCTTTTGGCTTTAGCCTTTATAGGGTGCTTTGCCTTTTGGGTTTTTGTCTTTTAATTTGGACTGTTTGGTTTTTTCCCCCTTCCTTGAACCTTTTGGAAGGTGGATGGTCTTTGCTGACAGACATAATTGTGGTTGGATTAAACACAGTAATTATAGGCAGTTATAGATATAGGATAACTATTATAGACATTAGAAAATTTATTTCTCTACATCTTTCCTATATTTTCCTTCTTTATTATATTCATTTTACTATATTCTTTTATTATTTCTCTTTTAATTATACTAAATTGTTAATTGTTGAAAGCTGCTAGAAGTTTTCTTTTCTCTGGCTTAAGGGGATAATATTAATTTATTACTCTACTCTATTCTCAGCAAAACTTGAGTTATTAAAAGTTGCTCTCTTATTTTGTCAAAACTCCTATTTTAACCCTTACATTTTAGGAAAATAATATTGGAACTTATATGGAAAATGGATTGTAGTGGTGATATAGGGGCATAGGATCTCCTGGACACCCCAAGTCTCTAAAGGAATCCCAGGCAATGAGTACATGAGGAAATTCCCAATCTTCTACCCCTGCAGAGCTGGCTGAAGAAAGCCAGCCCTACTGTAGCCAAAGAAATGGCTGAATAAACAAAAGGTTTTCTGCTTCTTGTTTTAGATGTATTCATACTAGTTTTATGATAGGGGTCTTATCACAGAGGGATATCTTCTGTTTGTACCTCAAATGTCATTAATTTCCTCAAGATAGGAAACTCACCCATCTTTATCATCAGGATATCATAAATGAGGTATACATGTGCTTCTGCCCCAGACTCCAAGGGACCTCACAATGTCACCTAATCCCCCTTGTTTATCCCCATGGTATGTCTCCCTCCTCATCTTTCTTTCTAAGTCATCTCAGCCCTGTTCCTTTAAGGTATAAAAATCCTAGGCCCCTTCTTTTGGGGGAAGCAGACTTTTATCTGAACTTGCCTCTAAGTGGGTTATTTTTGGCTGCACCTGCCTCCTAGTCATTCAACTCAATACATTCCTCTATTTTTAAATATTCATCTGAGCCTGGTAATTCTTTAAGAGTGTACCATCCTGAACCAGAACCAGATTAATAACAAGCTCTCCCACAACAGTTATTAGACTTTTAAGGAAAGACCAACTAAAATTCTCTTTCAATAAGATAATGCAGAAGATGCTGAATACTTTAACTAGAGGGTTAACTTTATGAATAAACATGGGGATGTGTAGGATTCTGGAAATATGGCAGCTTAGATGGAGAAAATCTTAAAACCTCTGCACCCTTTCCACACGGAGATAGAAAACAAAGCTTTTCGAGAAGAAAGAGGACCAAATCTAACAACAGGACAGAGCAGGGGGATCCTACTGCTGGATAGCTCAAGAGGTATGCCAAGAAAAAGGCTTGAATTTTTGAACTGTTGGGTCTGAAGGTATAGAAGGGGAATCCAAGGACCCCTACCCCATGGGCTGTGCAAAGTATCCAGTAGCCTCTGAAATCTCTGGGCAGGCAGGTGCTCCAGCCTGGAGAGAGGGAGTTGAACACAGGCACTGGGGAGGTGGCTAGAGGAGAAAGCCAAAGAAAAACAGAAAAAATGCTCGGAAGATGGTGGCTTAGAGGGAGCAAAACCTCAGACCTACTTGCTTTACAACACCAAGATAGAGAACAAACTGCTTCGAGAGGAAAGAAAACCCAGTTGAACAGTAGGACAGGGCAGGGAGACCCTATTGCTGGACAGCTCAGGGAAAACCCTCCATCTTGTCCTCCCCCCCTTTTTTTCCTCTAGGGAGCTTTTAGCTTCAGGGTCCATTAAGCAATACAAACTAATCCAATCCAGGCTTAATTCCATCAACTTGACAGACAAGAAGTCTTTAGAGGCAGGAAAACTCCAACACCCATCTCCCCTAGACTGGAGAGAACATAACTACAAACCTCCATTGCCAGCTGGGGGAAGATCTTTCATCAAAGCTCATTGAATCCATATGCTTAAACTAGCAGAACAGAAAAGGAAAAAAATATGAGTAAACAACAGAAAAACAGAAAAAAATTAAAATTGACAGCTTCTTTCCAGGAAGCGAAAAATCAAGAAATGAACTAGAAGAAGATCAGCAAGATCCAGCAAATTGGACACAGGCTTTGGAAGATCTCAAAGTTCAATTAACTCAAGAACTTCAGGAACTCAAAAAGCAATCAAGAGAGGCTGAGGACAATTTGAAAAAGGAAATAAAAGAACTAAAGCAAGAAAATAAAGCCTTAAAAGCCAAAATTGACAAGCTCAAAAATGAAGCAAAGATAGAAGATGATCTACAAAGAAAATCAGATCAGAAGGAGAAGGATGACCAAAAAGCCAGGGATGAAATTCAGTCTTTAAAAAATAGAACTCAACAACTAGAAGCCAATGACTTCACAAGGCAGCAAGAATATATAAATCAGAATAAAAATGAAATAAATGGTATACATCTAAAACTATTCACAAGCATCATATGCAATGGAAATAAATTAGAAGCCTTCCCAATAAGATCAGGCATGAAGCAAGGATACCTATTATCACCTCTATTATATAACATTGTACTAAAAATACTAGCAGTAGCAATTAGAGAAAAGAAATTGAAGGTATTGAAATAGGCAATGAGGAGACTAAGCTATTACTCTTTTTAGATGATATGATGATCTACTTAAAAAATCCTAGAAAATCAACTAAAAAGCTAGTAGAAATAATCAACAACTTTAGCAAAGTTGCATGATACAAAATAAATGCACACAAATGATGAGCATTTCTATATATTACCAACACATCACAGCAGGAAGAATTAGAAAGAGAAAGTCCATTTAAAAATCACCCTAGACAATATAAAATACTTCGGAATCTATTTATCAAAACAAACACGGGAATTATATGAACATAACTACAAAATACTTTCCAAATAATTAAAACTAGATCTAAACAATTGGAAAACATTGATTGCTCATGGGTAGGATGAGCTAACATAAAAAATATGACCATTCTACCCAAATTAATTTACTTATTTAGTGCCATACCTATCAAACTACNGGGGTAAGTGACATCTTTTGGGACAAAAATCCACTATTTGACAAAAACTGCTGGGAAAATTGGAAAACAATATCAGAGAGATTAGTTTAGATCAACATCTCACACCCTAGACCAAGATAAATTCAGAGTGAATGAATGACTTGAATATAAAGAGGTAAACTATAAGTAAATTAGGCAAACATAGAATAATATACTTGTCAGATCTCTGGGAAAGGAAAGAATTTAAAACTAAGCATGAGTTAGAAAAAAAATTACAAAATGTAAAATAAATAATTTTGATTACATTAAATTAAAAAAGGTTTTGTACAATCTAAAACAATGAAGCCAAAATCAGAAGGGAAACAAAAAACTGGGAAAAAATCTTTAAAACAAAAAACTTTGACAAAGGTCTAATTACTCAAATATACAAGGAGCTAAATCAATTGTACAAAAAGTCAAGCCATTCCCCAATTGATAAATGGGCAAAAGACATGAGCAGTCAATTTTCAGATAAAGAAATCAAAAGTATCAATAAGTACATAAGAAAGTGGTCTAAATCTCTAATAATTTGAGAAATCCAAATCAAAACAACTCTGAGGCATCACCTCACACCTAGCAGATTGGCTAAAATGAAAGAAGGGGAGAATAGTGAATGTTGGAGGGGATGTGGCAAAATTGGGACATTAATGCACTGCTTGTGGAGTTGTGAAGTGATCCAACCATTCTCGATGGCAATTTGGAACTATGCCCAAAGAGAGGTAAAAGACTGTCTACCCTTTGATTCAGCCATACCACTGCTGGGTTTGTACCCCCAAAGATATCATATGGAAAAATACATGTACAAAAATATTTATAGCCTCACTCTTTTTATGGTAGCAAAAAACTGAAAAACGAGGATATACCTGTCAATTGGGGAATGGTTGAACAAAATTTGGTATCTCTTGGTGATGGAATACTATTGTGCTCAAAGGAATAATAAACTGGAGGAGTTCCACGTGAACTGGAAAGACCTCCAAGAACTGATGTAGAATGAAAGGAACAGAATAAGGAGAACATTTTACACAGAGACTGATACACTGGTAAAATCAAATGTGATGGACGTCTGTACTGGCAGCAATGCAATGACCCAGGACAACTCTGAAGGATTTATGGAAAAGAACATTATGCATATTCAGAGGAAGAACTACAGGAGTGGAAACACAGAAGAATAACAACTGCTTGAACATATGGGTTGATATGGACATGATTTGGGAAGTAAACTCTAAAAGACCACCCTAGTACAACTATTAATAATATGGAAATAAGTCTTTATCAATGACACATGAAGAATCCAGTGGATATGCAGGTGGGATAAAAGGAGGAAAATAGGGGGGCAGAGAGAACAGGAGTCATGTAACCATGGAAAAAATTTTTCTTCAAAAAATAAAATTCAAATAAGAAACTGAAACACACACACACACACACACACACACACACACACACACTGACAACCATGATTTTAGCTATGGAGAAAAAAATCAACAAACTAGCAACATAAAATATACATGTTTTGAGGGAGCATAGAGTCAAGAATTAATCCAATGTGGTAAATTTGTTTACATTGAAGAATGGTGGCTTCCTTTATAAAAAAAAGGAAATTTTTAAAAAGAAAGATTTTTGGAGAAAAAAATATGAGTTTAGAATGCATGGAACTGGAAATGTCTTTGGGGATATCCAATTTGAAATGCTTATGTAACAATTGTTAACATGAGCCTCCAGGTCAGGACTGAAACTGGGTCTAGATATATAGATATGAAAGTTATTTTCATAGATATGATAATTGAATAAATGATTGCTGATATGATCTCTCAGAGAGAAAAGAGGGCTGCTAACAGAGACTTAGAATAAATGGAATAGGCAGTTGGGCACAGATGATGATCCAACAAAATATAACTAGAAGAAACAATCCAATATACAGGAGAATGAAGTGAATATGTTTTTTATAAAAACCCAGAGTGTCCAGTGTGAAGATAGGATTAACTCTCCCCTTATCTATTTTAGCTAATCCAATCAAGAACTTAAAGTACTCCTACTTATGATTAAGTATGAGAGTTCACAAGTCACTTATCAGAATAAGCTCAAATCCCCAGAGGCCACTGCCCCCCCCTCCCTTGGGCAGTGCTAGCCAAACTGAAAGGCTGCAATTGGTTTCTTTGAAGAGAAGATGGCTCAGGAAGACAGGAAGTGATGTGGAAAAAGGAGTATAAAAAGTGACCAACACGGTCTGGGAGAGCATTCCTTTCCCAGCATCTGGAGGAGACTTTTTCCCTGGCTCCTGCATCGGATTGCTGGGTGAGTAGCTGAGATTCATGCCTTGACTTTGGAGGAGGCTGCTCTGGTGGACCTCTGGCTGAAGACTCCACATGACAATCAGACTTGGAGAAACCCCTTGTGGGGGGCTGAGCTGGACCTCATTAGAGAAGGGCTGGTAGGCTTGTTAAGGCTCTGTCTTTTTTTCTATATTTTCACTTTCTCTTTCCACCTCATTGTAAATAAAAGCTGCTAAAAGTCATTCTGACTTAAGCTAGAATATTTTAAAACTGGCAACCATAATATTACTTTATAACTCTCTTATCTAGCATAAAACATAAATTTAAACCTTACAGCAATAGGAGGGAGTGATAAACAGTTTCAAGGAAAAATCAAATTAAAGGAATAAGAAAAGGACATGTGTTTGACAACTTTGATGATTGCCAAATTTTAAATGTTATTAACTGAATTATTATAATGTCAGAAGTTGTGAGAATTTAAGAAATTAGTGAGTGTAGAAAAAAGGAAGAAAATTGCATATAGTTTTCCCAAGAAATTTGACTTTGAAATAAAGGTAAAATATACTATAAGCAGGATGAAAGATTGAGTGGATGTTTGGGTCAAGAGAAAGGTTTTCTTTAGTTTGCTTTTAAAGGATAGAGATAATTTACAGTGTAGTTAGATTGTAATGAACCAGTAGAGTTAAATGGAAAATTAAAGAGATAATTGAATATGGAATCACTATTAGTTGTGTGTAGGCAAGAGTATGTAGGAATAGAATCAAAGATACAAGTAGAGGGATTGGCCTTGTTTGTAAAACAGTCATATCTTCATCAGAGACTAGAGGAAAGAGAGAGATTTGGAATGAGCCTAAGGGGATTGTAGACATAAATATGTCTGAAACATTTAGTGAAAATTCACAATAAAGAGCTTCTGTTTCTTTTTTTTTTTACTAAAATATGAAATAAAATGGAGGATAATGATGTTGAATTTAATATTCCCATTATGTGTCACAAATAATAGCAACCTTAGGGAAGACAAAAACAAATAGAGAAATACAAGTGTGTGAATATTTAAAATATATATGTTTTTGTTGTTTAGTCATATCTGATGTCAGAACTCCATTTGGAGTTTTCTTGACAAAAATATTGGAGTGGCAAAGATATTTGTAATTTTCTTCTCTAGTTCATTTACAGATAAAGTAACTCAGGCAAACAGGCTTAAAGGACTTGCCT
>NW_025392588.1:0-3935 GCF_016433145.1 Gracilinanus agilis
TATTATATATATATATACAATTATATAAGTAGTTAGATAAAATAAAAGCAAAGCCCTAACAATATCAAGATATTTCTAGGGTTTTTGATTAACAGTGAGTTTCTTTTTGAAACTACTTATCAAATTTATTCATTCTGAATTATTTTCTGTATTAATAAGTGCTACTAACCCATCCAACTTTATACTATATTCGTACTTAATGAAAGAGCTCTGGTCTTTATTCATATCATAAAAAATTAAATATTATATATTGAGATCAAAACCTGTTATATATGTAAAACAATAGTATAGTAAAAGTTTCCATATATACAAAGTTATTTCTATGTCCTAATGGAGTGTCTAATGAAATAGCAATTCTACTAATCTCATTACAATGAACTATAAGACTTCTGGGGAGGAGCTAAGATGGAAGAGTAGAGCAGAGAAGCCCAAGGTCACCATGAGAATCCCCTCCAACCAATAGTAAAATAACACCACAAAAAACAATTACAGGAGTGAAAGAACCAATAAGGAGACAGAGAGAAACAACTTTCAAACAAAGAAAGACTTAAAAGGTAGGCGGAGAGCATCTGGGGCATGGGGTGAGTGGCAAGCACAGTCAGCAAGACTACAGCAAGGAATAAAGAGCAAGCCAATGAGCAAGCCATCCACCTCCACCCCATATCTGCTGTGCCAGGTTCTGAATCTGAGACCAAGCCAACATTCAGACCCTGAGACTCTACCTCGGCAAATAGAGGTCCAAGCCACTGAATACCCTTTAAGGTTTCAAACCTGTGGTGAAGTCCAGAATCCTAGCCTAGAGCAGTCTGTGCTGAAGTGGGCTGATCTGTGTGGCCCCAGCACAAAGCCAGGAGTCCCAGTCTGGGTCTGTGGTGAGGACATAGATCCCAGTTTGGGGTAGTTGATTGACCAAAGAGAGGGGTCTTTTTGCCAGGGGCTCAGGGTAGAGCTCCAGGACATCAGCAATCAATTGTGTGCCTGATTGGATCAAGTACACAGTGAGACCAAAAACTTGTGTCTAAGCCTGGAGCTAGAATTTGAGCAACTGCTGATCTGATCAAGTTCAGAGTGAGATCAAAACTTTAAGCTCAAGCCCAAACCCAAACCCAAGTTGGAGGCAAGTCTTTAAGCTATCATTAGTTCTGAATGTCAAGTGCTTTCTAGGTCACTCATTTCAGATACTCCCTAGAAAGAATCTGAACATCTGCTTTTTTCTTCTAAGTAGGAAAAGGAAAACTAAGCTTTATAGTTTTGTCTTTCTATCAGGTAGCGATTACCCTTCAATGCTCCTGTCCTGGTACAATCTTAGGTAATCACAATCACAAAACAAAAACACTCTAAAGTCTCAACTCAGGAACCAAAAAAAAGGAGAGGGGGGTGGCATCACAACTAGCATTGAAAAGGCATAGGAAATATATAGGGGCAATGTTTTCAAGACCCTTCTGGAATAGAAACAAAGAACAACTGAGTCAAGGTCACACAGCTAAGTAAGCAGAAAGGCTGGGTCTCAGATCTTCACCTAAAACCAATATTGCTTCTTTTATACTACACTAAAACTGAAGCTATATGTTTGGATTGTCCTCATCATCTTCATTAGAAGAAGCATCTTGGAGTAGAAAGAGGGGATTTGTTGGGTTCAAATCTCATTTTGCCATTTGGATAACATTCTTCAACTCTATAAGATCTTCCTTTCCTTATCTGTAAAATTAGGCAGTTGCCCTAGAAGAACTTAAGGTTCAATACAATCCCATGATCTTACACATGTAAGGTGCTTTATGGTTTTCAAAGCATTTTCATATACATTACTTTATCTTGGACAAATGAGCTTGAATCAGAATTGATAGTATAGGAATGGATTGATTTGGAAACCTCTGTGCTTTCAAAAATCCTACTCTTTTCATAGATTCAAACTCCCATCACTTGAATAACACTATTCTCTTAATGATGTTACATAGTTGCTGATCATAGAATATTAGAGTGTTAGGAGACTATCAAATCAAGAGATTATCAGTCTTAGAAGAATTAAAATGATAAATAATCCAAAGAGAGAGTATTAAGTAGTCAGTTTCTAATATGTATGACTAGTAGTAAAGGAGCTCAGCAAGTTCATGGATAAGCAGAAAAGGATGTGGGGCAGGATTTATTAAGAATAAAAAATAATCAAGAAAGCACAAATGCTTCTCTGGAATCCCTGATGCCAGACACTTAATCTTATTAAAATATCATAAAGAAGACCAATAATGCAATCTCTGCCTTGGATCAAAGAAAAATCACACTGATAGACTACAGATCCACTAAGGAGTAAGACAGATCAAGTGTTATCTTCATTTTATAAAGAAAAGTAGATATCAGAGAAGTAAACTAGCTTGCCCTAGATACCTCTGTCCATTACATCACACTGTACTCTAGGGACCTAACAGAGTTTATTCAACTTCCTCCAAAGGCCTAATTCACAACTAGAGAAGCCTTTTAACACTAAAATAAGAACGCTATATAAACCTAAGCTAACACTAGGCTATTTGTTACTACTTTTTAAACATAATCCTCTAGCCAGTTCCTTTTGGATCCACTATAACTAGGTCACTTATGACTAGCTTAAGAGTAAGACTATCCTATAAGATAGAAACAGGATTGTTATAAAGGAATTACTAAATTGTACTCAATTTTATAAAGTTTTTCCCCAAAATGTACAGAATCACTAGCCGTCCTAGAGGCACATTTTGTTCTCCAGCCTAGTGTTTCATGGGTCACCTGATTCTTTTCCAGTCATGATCACCATCCTCCATAACCTTGTCTGTTTCCTGGAGGAGCAAGGAATGGTCAAATGAGCAACAAAGAAAGCTATTCTTAAAATGTGTTATGAACTCAGTTTAGTTTAATGTGTCAAATGCTAGAGTATTACATGCAATTTTAGCACAGTCCATTTTTTGGAAGACTCTTGCTGAGGCTTAGCCTTCTTTAGTGATCTCCCAATCAATATGACCCTCACTTCATGTTCAAAAATACAAAAGAAGAGAAGAAAAAGGCAGCTGTCTGTTAGGTTGATACAGGATTTATTTAGTATCTTCAAAAACCAATCTGAGAAAATTTTCCACTCACTGATTTTAGCTGAGCCACCGAGAAAACAAGAAAATCCTTCTGCAAAATTCTCAATAAGATGATATTATCTAAAGACCTGAAGCGTGAAACCTGGATTACAACAGCTGACAAAAACTAGAATCGAATGTCGACAAAAACTAAATAAAAATATAAAAAGTGTAACAATACTAATTTTATTTAGAAAATCAAACAAAAGATATTTTCTGCAGTTTGACAATGCATAAACTAAATCTTTGCTACAGAGTTTAAATTAAGTACAGATGGTAAATGGTAATTCTAAAATATTCAATTAAATCAAGATTAACAACATTGAGTTCATAATGCAACTTGTATTATATATATATTTGTACTGTCTACATTTTCCTATGTCTTATTGCCAAGCATGACTTTATGAGTATTTACTTTTACAGTCCTACTGATATAAATTTTTTAACATATATTAGAAAATAGGCTAAAACTATGACTGTTTTCCTATCACAAATTTGGATTTTTTTCAATAGCTAGCCCCTTGCGCACTGAAAATACTCTAAAAATTGTACTTTGTAAAAAACAATTATAACAACATGATATTCTATAACAACAAATGATTGTCAAGAAAATTTCACACTTAATTACATATATAATTTAATGGAGTAATTTCCTGGGCAAACAGGGTCTCACAGATAAAAATATCTATAACAAATTAAATTTCTAAGTGTTAGTTATTACTAACATTTCATTATACTACTTCTAATGTAGTTTCCTATCTATTCTGCAAGTATGAATTCATATTTTTCAAAAATTATATATATATAGTGGAAATGTGCATCGGCCATGGGTGGGGGGAGTGCAGGGGG
>NW_025392589.1:0-6946 GCF_016433145.1 Gracilinanus agilis
TGGAGATTTGACTATAGTGTCTTCCCCACCCTGCATTCCTCCACAGATATGTCAGGTTTATCCTGTCTTGTGATGGGGAAGGGTCAGGGACTGAGGCAAGACAGTGTCACTCCCCTGGGTGAAGCCAGGGGTTATGGGGAAAGGATGCAGGGAATTTGCATTCCCAGTGGGGACACCCAGTGGTGCTGCAGTGCAGAGTTATAGGGTAGAGGGTTGGGGAGGAGACCAGATCATTTCCATATCAGTGCAGTGGGTAGGGGTGAAGTGCTACCACCATCCCCACCTCCACCAGAGGTGGGGAATCCAGTGCCAGTGCCATGCAGAGCAGATCCTGGGATAGGTTCCTCCGGTGATCCAGTGTCAGTGACCAGGTTGGGGTAGATCAGTTGGTTGCAGACTCCAGGAGCAGCCAAGAAAACTGGCACAGGGGTGGTCTTATCACCAGGATCCAGAAGAGAAGGGACAGGATCCAGCAGGGAAGGGAAGGAGGGAAGCCCCAGCTCCTCACCTGGTGGTAACCCCCAGGGCCTGTTTCATGTTCTCATAGACGACATAGGAGATGCTCACGGCTGGAATCACTTTCATGAAGTTGGGGGCGATGCCTCGGTACAGGCCCCACACCCCCTCTCGGGAAAGGATGTGACGGAAGAGGCCCAGCATGGTGAGCTGGGGGGCACCCTCGATGGAAGCTGGGAGAGGCAGTGTAGGGGCAGCTGTCAGGCTCTGCTCAGGGGTTTGGGTCCATCCCCTCCCTGACCCTCCTTGGGGCCAGGCTCTGGGGGCTGAGGGATGGAGTGGGTAGCATACATGCTGCAGCCTTAGATGGAGGGAGGATAGACTCAAGTCAGGACCTAACAGACCCAGAGCAGCAGCTAGGGCCAGAAGGACAGATATCCTATCAAGATGACTCAGAAGCCACAGATAGACCCAGTGAGCTGTCAGGGTCCTATTTAGCCCTCAATAAATCTCCATTAGTTGTGCCTACAGGGAAAGGTTGGAAATGGGAAGGACACATTGCCTGAGAAAAGGAAATTTCAGGGTGACACACCCCTGAGTGTATGTACTGGCAATTATCTAAAAAACGCAAACCCATAATAAATGTTCTCAAAAAACTATGAAGCCTGAAACTAGGAACACATGGATGATCCCCAAAACCAAACCCTACAAACAACTGAAAATAAACCCACAGACAAACCCCAAACATCAGCTAATGAGAGTCTAGAAATAGAAACCCAGCCCATGCTTCTCTTTGGCCTTGCCTGGGCTGCATCGTGGAGCCCCAAAGAGTCTATTCTATTGTTTTGTTTTTTTTAAACATACTTAACCTCTCTGGTTGACTTTTGGGCACCAGGAGTATTCAATGAGGGAAAGGAGAAGGGAGGGTCCAAAATGATATTCCATAGCCAAGACCAATGGATCTCCAAGGAAAACCAGGATCCTATTGACTTCCTCTTGTCCCAACCCTCCACCTTATCTTTTCTGTGACCCAAGCTGGCAAAAAGTGACTTAAGAAATCAGCCTATGGTTCTTATAAGTTTAGTTTTCTGGCTCTGGAACTTAGGAAGTCAATCCTGACCCCAGGGTAGGTGAGTCCTGTGTTCAGGTCTTTCCTCTTCCATCTCCCTCCCTCCCTTCAAGCTTCACTCACCCTGAGCTTGCATGCGAGTTCGGACCAGAGCCAATGGATAGCTGGCGATCTGGCCACAGGTACTGGAAATGGTGCCACAGGCCAACAGGACAAGGATCCCTGGGTCAGCTGAGTGGTGGCTGTCCTGCTGGAGCCACCTGTTCTTCAGGGTCTGGAGGAGGAGGACCCAGAGCTGGGGATCTCAAAGCGCCTTTACAGCCCAATTCATGGGCCTTCCCTGGGAGTTATGTCTTCCTGTGCTACTGGAGGATAAATTGAGGCAGCATTGAGCCCTGAGGGGGATGGTGAGGGGGTCCTTGGCTTAGGGGGGAGGTCCAAGAGAGTATCCAGGAAGTTTAGCCCCACAGAGAAGGGGAGGGACTGACTGACCTCATAGACAGCCAGGTCGATTCCTGCATAGGGGATAATGCCCAAGACATTGGGCAGGTAGCCCTTGTAGAAGGCTCTGGGCCCCTCCTGCTCTAGGATCTGCCGTGCGCAATCCAGTAATCCTTTGTACTGGCCAGTTCGACGGAGAGTTAGCCGTGTCTTCAGCACCTGCAATGATGTCCCAGAGCAGCTATCCCAGAGGCAGCTAGCTCTCTCCAGGACAAGTACACAGGGAACCCGATAGTTTACCACTGAGTGAGCTAGTCCCAGGACAAGTATCCCCAGGACAGACATATAGGAGTGCTATTCCCAAGATAAATGGTCACCCCAGGACAGGTGTGTGTATGAAACAACTACCCCTGGGACAGGTATAACCAAGATGGATCCCCCAGAAGAGCTACACTCTAGAACAATTAGGCTCACTCAATTAGGCACCCCCTTTCCCCCTTTCCAATGGGTATCCCTAGAACAGATTTCTCTGGGACAGCTCTGTCTGCCATAGCGAATTTCTCAAATAGATAACCCCAGAACGACTATTCCAAAATGTGTTATCCCCAAAATAACTTCCCCAAGAATAACTATAAGGGGTATCCTGGAAGAGCACAGGTGCACTAACAACAGCTGCCTGGGGAACAACTGCCCCTAGTGCCCTGTTGCTATGTTGCTCAGCACAGTGGAGATGTTACTCCCCTACGCAACTATAGTCAGAGATTCCAGAAGGGAAGAGAGTGCCCAGACCTTCCCACCAATGCTGCTCTGACCTCTCAGGGAGCCTATGGCCAGAGATGCCCTGTTGTTAATGTTCCTGGGCATCCTTCCCTAGTTAAAAGCCCAAATTTCTCCCTTGGCCTTTGCCTTTCTCACCTCCATGGGATAGATGATGGTTTGGGCTGTGGCCCCAGCCAGGGACCCTGCCACAAAGCGTTCCTGCACCCGCAGCGTCTCCTGCTGCCCCCGAATCGCCCACTTGATCTGAGGTGTTCACAGGGGATGATCAGGATTCTGGCATCTGTGTCAACCATCCCATTGGAGGGACCCTCCCTTTTTCTTTCCCAGCCCAGCTCCTGGAGAGATAATGCCCTGCCAAGGGGCAGCAAGCAAGGGAACAGACACCTGTTCCCTCATGCCAATCACCTATTTTCTCATGCCCATAACATGCTTCTCCATGTCAATCACACTTCCACAGACCAAGTACATACTTGCTCATAGCACTCACGCTTGCCCATATCTACACCCACCTGCTCATATGCCATGAATTTGATGGCAGATTCAGGTGCAATCTTAAGTACATTGATGCCATTTCCACGCCACAAAGAGCGGATGCCACCCTCTTGGACCATGCTCCGCAGCCCTCCTAGGACATTCAACTGGTTGTTCTTGGAGGCATGAACCTGACAAAGGGGAGCAGGGGGAACTTTAAAATCTTCCAACCCAGCTTTTCAAAAGATTCTGGACAGGAACCAGGATTGGGATCTAAGGTGTTCATGCCTATTGGTTGGGGAATTAGGGTAGGGGAAGAAAGGATATTCAGTGAAGTTGGCTAAGGATGAGCTTTATCAGGGGAAGGGTTGGCCTTCACCTGCATGAAAACCTTCAGCCGATCAAGGGGGGCTGTGCCTGTCCGTGACACGGCTCCTGCCACAGCTCCTGCCACCAGCTGTTTCCACCACATGCCTGATAGCTTCTCTTGTTCTGAGAACTCATCTGGCACTGTCAGACATTCCCCTATGTCCAGGACCTGACCAGGGGTAGGAGGAAGAATTGAGGTATGTCACTCTGGTAAGGAGATACTCCTCTTCCATGGGATCCTTGCACTTAACGATTCTTACCCAGCAGATACCACATGATGAATCCTGCCCAGAATATCAAACTCAAGGATTTGCTAAGATCTCACCATCAGATCCTACTTACATGTTCCCATTTGAGCCCTTCAGGGGTTGCTACCTCAGCCCACCAGATCCTAATCAAGGGACCCTACTAGATTTTTATCATTAAATCCCAGCCAAATCTCTACCACCATCCCTTGACCCCAAGCCACTAGGGGATCCTGCCTAGGGATATCCTTGCCCTAGCCCCAGGTTGCATGGAATTAAGGAGGGGATTTCACATCTGTGGGTGTTTCCCAGCAGCTTCCATATCTGAAGAGCCCAGTGCCTCAGAACCTTTTCTTCCAAGTCCCAGGTAAATAGGGAAGAATGTCAAAGCCTCTAATGGGATTAGGGCCCAGAGGAGCCTTGGGGACAGGTGAAGTAGGTGGGGAGGAAAGGGGAAATCTGACTCAGAATGGCTCCTTCCCAGAGGTCTAAATATTTTGTTTGAGCCTGGATATCTTTCTTTGGGAACCTGGGCATTAGACTTTCCAAGCTTCTGGTCCTCCCCCTATTCCCAGCACAATTTTCCCCTCCCGGGTATGATGTTGAGCCTTTCCTCCAAGTAGACTAGACCCTTAGTTCCCCAAATCAGCACACCGTTGAGTGTTTCCAGAACTTCAGTACATCCTCCATGTTCTCCAAGGGCTGCAGCAGGAAGTGGTCTCGCCATTCTTGCCAGTCAATGGTCATTGTCCCATCACGGTCCATGCTGGGAAGGGAGGGAGGGAGGGAGGGCTGGGGATTGGGGGGAGGGGATGGATGCCAGGGTTCAGGCTGCAGGGTAGACACTTGGGTCTAGGTTGTGTGTGTGTGCTTGGGGAGCAGACACCAGAGTTCAGTCTGGGGGATGATACCTGGGTTCAGGCTAGAGGGAGATGCAGACACATGGGTTCAGCCTATGTGTGTGTATGAGTAGGGGAAGACACTTTGATCCAGGATGGTAGACATGGAGAAGATAACATAGATTCAGGTTTGGAGGGGTTTTTTTTGGTGAGGAAGGGAGATATCTGGCTTTAGGATGGTGGGGCTGGGAGTGCAGATACAGATTCTAGACACCTAGGGCACTTACCTGTGCAGAATCTTTTCAGCTTGTTGCAAAGAGATGGAAACACCCAGGGCTTGGAAGCTCTGCTGGATTTCTGAGGCATCTATATGGCCTGGGAGGGTAATAGAGGAAAGAGGATTAAATGGGATGAATCCATTGGATTTTGATTGAGGGAAAAGGGAGGACTGATGAGTTGGAAGAGATGAGACCCACAAGGGAAATATATAGAGGATTCTGTTTCTAAGGGCTTGGGATCAAGGTAGAGAGAGGACCCAGAAGATAAGAGGCTAGGACTGAATAGGAAGCAACTGACCAAAATAGGATGGAATCAGGAGAGAGGACCATAGCATTTGGGGGAAGCCAATCTCCTCTTTTTATAGATAAGGAAATTAGACCTAGAGAAGAGCAGGAACTTGCCTAAGGTCACTTAGGGAGTAAGAGTCAAAGAAAAGTTTTGAACCTAGAGTTTCATGATGGGAAAGGCCAGGTTCTTTCTATTTCACCGAATTGTTTCTCATATTCTGGGATTGAGGGAGAGCCATGGATCATGACGAATTGGGATCTGGGATTTAATGAGCTCTAGGAACTTAGACCTGGAGCATCCTAGGAAGCAAAGAAGTAGGTGGAACATCTGGGAAAGGAGGCAGAGAAGAAAGAAAGGAGGGGCCCCAAGTGCTGTTCTCAAAATAGTCTATGAGTCACCAGGATGAAGCCACCCCCCTTCCCCTTCCCCTCAGGGCTGTCACCCTGGATTGTCTCCAGCCTGAGCCCAACCAATGACTCCCCTGAAGTTTGGGCTGGAGCAGAAGGGATGGGGGCAGAGGAGAGGCCCTTGTATTAGAATCCTCAGCCTAGGTCACTTTGGGCCTCACCATCCTGGTTCCGGTCCAAGCTGTGGAACATGAGCAGCAGTCGTCTCTCATGTTCCTGTAGGTAACGGGTAAATTCTTCAAGGGTCAGGCCCCCATCTTGGTCTATATCCCCTTCTTGTAGGATGTCCTAGGAGTAGGGGGAGGAAATAGTCAGGATGGGGCTTGCAAGGGAGAAGACAGTTACCGTGGGGCTCATAGAGAGGAAGGACTCTTCTTGCCTTGACCCTAAATCATTAAGAATTAGATATGAAAGGAAACTTAGAGATCATCTCATTCAACCTAATCCTTTTTTTTTCCCTTAAAAAACAAAACAAAATAAAACAAAAATCCTTACCTTCCATCTTAGAATCAATACTGTGTATTGGTTCCAAGTCAGAAGAGCAGTGCAGGCTAGGCAATGGGGGTTAAATGACTTGCCCAGGGTCACACAGCTAGGAAGTGTTTAGAGGCCAGATTTGAAACCCAATTCTTTTAGATGAGAAAACAAATCCACTCTTTAGAAGGGAATTGCCCAAGGTCACCTAGATAGGCAGACCCAGAAATTGACTGAAGATTTTCTGACTCTAAATCTCCATTTTTCCCCACTCTCTCCTGTTCTTTCTAGAACTAGAAGCATGCCACTGGGAACTAGACCATAAGCTGGTACACAGACCACCTTTCTCACTCTGCTTGGGAGATGGGGGAGATTGAGGACTAGGATTATTATATTTTAGCCTCCTCTTACCTACTTCATAGGGGCCAAAACCCAGCTTTTGAAGTCCCCTAGCCCTCTCTGGATAGCTATATTAGAAACAAGCCTGAGCTAAAATAACAATCGCTCCCATTTTTCTAGTAGTTCAAGGTTTACAAAGTGCTTGTTTCATAACCATCCTTGAGGTAGGTAGTACAAACAATATTGCCATTCTGTTGGTGAGGAAATTGTCTCAGGAGGGGTAAAAACGAGGCACAGTATGTGGTCACAGAAAAGATTTTGAGTTAAAGGCTCAAGTTTGAATCTTAGCTCTGCCAATTATTAGCAGAGTGGCCTTGGCAAATCTCATGGCCTCCAAAATGGGGATAATAATCCTTGCACAACCTGATGCTAGTTATGTGGCCTTGAGCTAGTCTCTTCAACTTTCTGAGCATACACAGGGGAGGAAGT
>NW_025392590.1:0-1539 GCF_016433145.1 Gracilinanus agilis
AATTGAACAAGTTTTTATTAAGTTGGTTCAAGGCCTTACTTGCAAGGTTTGGTAGGTGAATATGAAGACAGAAGTGAACACATTGATTCTGTTTTAGCAGATGAAAACCAAGCTGCACAGGCAAGTAAACATGTCAAGTTTCTGGGAAGTAGATGCAAAGTAATTTAGGAGAGAAGGCGTGAAAAGCATTGATCCAGAAAAGTCTCATGGAAGAGGTAGCCATGCCTTTGTGATCTGTGAATGGAGCTAGGGGTTCCAAGAGATGGAGGGGAGGAGGGAGAGCATTCCTGGAAGGGCAGACAGTGTGTGCAAAGGCAAAGAGATGAAAGACAGAAAATCCTTGGACTGTGGGATACCAAAACAAAAACCAGCAGAAGTGTTGGGAACAGACCCGATCTATGAGTAGATGTACACATATCTACCGAATATTCTAAATCTAGACATGTAAATTTGTTGTAATACATATTATGAAAACCTATATGATCACTGTCTAAAAGGATGGTGATTTGAGCAGGGTGGGGGTTGGACCTGTGATTTCCTTGGTATGCCAAGGCACTGTTCTCCTTATATAAATCTGGACCTTCACGTCTTCTAAAGTCCATTGCCAGCACTGAGAGATTCCATGACTTGCCAAGGGTCATGCAGTCATTAGATGCCAGAAGCAGCCCAAGTCTTCATGATTCCAGAAACACTCTCCCTCCTAAACCACTTTACCTCTCATAATTGTTCCCAGAGTTTATGAAGCATAATGAAACCTCTGCTGGCAGGGGCAGACAATTCTCTGCTTTACACAAAGCCCGTCTTTTGGTAAGTCTTCAGACATACCTTCTTAATTTGCAATCATGCACTAAACTAACAACGTGATTGGAATAACATTACATAATTGCTGGGGGAAGAAAATTTCTGAGGGGGCTTTTTTAGTGAGGGAAGGTGTTCATGAGATATGAAATATTTTATTGGAATAGGGAACTCCTGGTGAGGAAAATCCTTCTATCAGGACATAGTGGTACCTGTTCAGCAGTGTATAATTTTGGAGAACTGTGTTGGAAACAAACTGACTTTCCTTGGATCACACAGCCAAAATGTGCCAGACACTACTTGAACCTAGATTTTCTTAGAGTCAGGTTCTTTATTCATTTGATTACACTACTTCAACCGTGGTTCTTAAGGATGGGAAGAGTGACAATTTCATAGGATTTTATGTGGCTCATCAATTCCAATTCTGATAACCATCCATTATAGTCAATGTGCAGCACATGAATATATTGAAAAGATAAAAATCAATACTGCTACGGGCATATGATCCAATTTATTTCACTACAGTCCAATTCAGCATTCCTGTAATTTTCAGGACTCAAGTATCCCTCCCTGACCACCCTCAGAACCCCCATATGACCCCCCTAGACGCTGAATATATTCAGTCAGGGATCAAAAGGAGTTGGTGCAGAGGGCCAAATTGGCTGAGCAGGCTGGGCGCCATGATGACATGGTGTCTTGCCTCCAGTCTGTCGTCGAGCCGGGAGCCTTAATGATGCACAG
>NW_025392591.1:0-1918 GCF_016433145.1 Gracilinanus agilis
TTTATTGCCAGTGCGCGCTGGGGGAACTCAGCAAGAGAGTCCCAAGTGGTGCATTCAAAGGAGGGAATATATATGTTTCTAGGCTATAGGTGCCTTTGTCTTAGGGTTAGCTAATAGCTAGACAGTGGGAGTAGAGATGTTTCCAGGTGCCACAGGATATGATTCTTAATCTTCAAGGCTGTCCTGTCTAGGGAGGAGTGGTGTCCCTGGGACTGTGAGCTCCAGATAACTGCCTTGCTGAGCAGAGCATGACGCTATCAAAACCCCCCTACTTAACAGGGTCTGATGCTGTCAAGCTGTTAGTTGTGGTGTTAGCTTTTTGGCTATAACATTACAGATACGTATCTGTATTTAACTGATTTATATGGATTTATATATATTCATTTTATATTTGCCATATGTATTAATATATATTCTTGTGATCTCTCCATTATAATGGATACTCACTATGTGTAGGGATTATTTCATTTGTATTTGTACTTGATCCCCAGTATCCAGGATAGGATCTGACACTTAGAAGCTGCTAAGAAATGTTTGTTGATCAATTAGGTTGGTGGATGTAATGGGGATAATTTGAGGAAGGGTGTGTGGTCCAAGGGAATTTTGAAAGGAGGTTACCAGGGATTTGTTAGATAGTAAATCTAGGTTACAGGTAGGCTGGAATAAGGAGATTCAGGATCTGATAGGGCTGAAGTCAGGTGTATAACACTGAAGGAATAAGATCTTCAGGGAGAGGGAGAATTAATCTAACAGGCAAATACAGCAGGGCTTATAGACCAGGACTCAGACTTAAACACAGGCTGAGGGAAATAGACTAAACTGAAATTAACAGTCAGGCTTTAGTTAATTTCACAGGGAGGGACTTGTTTTGAAGTTACACCTTCCTTCAAGATGGATACCCGGCTTCCCTTCAAGCCCAGAGTATGTTGGTTCTTTCCCTCTTCTTCCCTCTCTTAATAACTAACTGACAAATTATACTAATAGGTCTGTTAAAACACAAAAGGGTTTATTATCTTTAAAGGTTGATGTGTCAGGAAAGTGGATGGAGGAAGCCCTAATAGTTGACTCAGGAACCTCAGGCGGGGGAAGGGAGGCAGAGATGAAGTCTGAGTAAGGACCTGCCTTAACTCAAGCTTACAAGGTGCTCTTGATCTATAGGGAATAAATGATGACTGACTAGTTTCTTTATATCTAATGCTGTCAATTATGGTTAACTCTTCACAGATTTGAACTCCTCTCTAATTACTCTCCTTATTAACTCCACAGACATATAAGGTAAGGGAGGGAAGGTAGGAAATAATATAGGGAAGGAAGATACAAAGGGTTTATCCAAAATAACAATTTCTTAAATAAATATTTCAAAGCTAGGCTAAATTTCAATTCTACAGATAGGTAAGGAGGCAGCTCAGCTGGTCAGGAAAACCTCTCTCCACGAGAGACTCAAACCAACTGTCTTTCTCCCTCAAGATTCCAAACCCCTAATTACTGCCAGAACTCAGCCAAAGCTTGAAAAAAACTATCTGACCCCCCCCTCTCTCTACTACAAATGCCCCTTTTCTTTTCAAAATGTGCAACTAGCACCATTTTAATAGTTACTAAAATCTACGGGATTACTACTCTTATACTAAGCTAAATTCTTACTAAACTCTTATCCCTAACTAAGTTTGCAAAATAATAAAAGGTTGCTATCTCCTAAACTATGCTACAACTAAACTAATCTAAAACTAAGACGGGTTAAGGTAAAAGCATAGGGGAGGAAAGTTTCTTGGTAGTTTGATGGGTATGGCACTGAATAAGTAAATTAATTTAGGTAGGATTGTCATTTTTCATCAAATTAGCTCATCCTACCCATGAGAAATTAATGCTTTTTCAATTGTTTAAATCTAAATTTATTTTGTGTGTAAAGTATTTTGTAATT
>NW_025392592.1:0-5839 GCF_016433145.1 Gracilinanus agilis
AAAAAACTGCTACATTGATTTTATATATAAATATATCTTTATATATTTTATAATTTTCGATTAAATTTTTGAATAAGATAGCTTCATATTACACTAACAAAAAGAAAAAAGAATTGATGTCATGGATATCACATAGAATAAATGTCTTTCTTAGAAAGATGGAAATGCATAGTATAATAACCACCTTGGTCACCAGTAAACAATTTTATGGAAAGAATTACCATACCTATAAATGGCAAATAATCACCAATAAGCATTTATTGTTTATTATCAGCCAGGCACTATGCCATGTGATACAAAGACAAAAGTAAAGCCATCTCCACCCTTAAAGACCTTTTATCCTATAATTGGGATACGAAGAAAATCTCTTTCCCCCCAATCTTTCAGGGTACCCAGAACATTAAGGGGAGATAAGTAGTCCAGCACTTGGAGAGTGTGCTCCAGAGAGTACATGCTACAAGTGAGACCTTGACTGCAATAAAGTTAGTCCTTTCACATTAAAGGTGACACATGTAGAGATTTTTGATCCAAGATTTTACATTTTGGATATCTTCATTTGTGAAATTCTAAAGAAACTGACAAATATATACATATATGCTGAAACTGTACAGCAGTTTTCTGCTGTGTATTCAATTTGAAATTATTAAGCAAACTTTTTCATTTGTTATTTTGTTGATTGCTTAAGCATCAGTACTTAATATTTAGCTGTATCCCTGAATCTTTATTGTTATTGAGTCCAGTATAAGAAATATGGAGTTGTATTACTAGAATGCTAATACCTGGTAAAAATTTTTCATGGTTTTCTTTTTTTGTATGTAAGTAGACTGAAACTCCATATATTATTTGTGAGTAAGAATTGCCTATGTGCCTAGAAATCTGTATTTAATTTTATTTGCTATTTTCTCTAATAGTCTAATTGTCCTATTGGGTGAGTTGCAATTCAGTTTGGATTTCCTCAACATTTTCAGGGATGCATTGGGGTAATTTTTGGTGTCTTTTGGAACAAAGAATCGGAGGAAATTTGCCTGGACCTTTAAAGATTACTAGGATCTCTAGATAATATATTCATGTGCATTGTTTAGAAGGAGACATTAAGAAAAAATTGTCCAGATCTTAGTTAGATGGCTTTAGGTGCTGAGGAAATCATAGCAGATTTTTCACCCAGTACAGTTGTTTTTACAATGGTAGTTCAGGGACTAACTTTAAGTCTAATTCCCTTGAAGAAAGCTTTGCATGGTCAAGGTAATTATACCAGACTTTTCTTGAGACATAAAAAAAACAGTTTTTTTTTTAAATTACCTTTTCTGACTTGGGATTGAGGAAGAAAATTTGAGCACCAATTAAGCGCTTTTTGAGTGTTAAGTAAGCTGTTAACTTAGGTAAATTTTGTGAAATGATCCTTGTTGAATCTGAAAAAATTTATATTTGGGGACAATTGTGATTTTTCACTCATTAAAGTAGGACTATATAACACTATCCTATGCTGCTTCTTTTGAGACTCTTCTATATGGGAAGGGGAGAGAAAGTGAGAGAGCTATGTTTTACCTTCTCCAAAACTCCAAAAGAATGTTGTTCTAGGTTGGGGACACGGATAATGTGTGCAAAATGCACCCTATTCAAAATGCCTATTTGCAAAAGATGGCAAGTTTTCAAAATGAGGAGAGAATATAATAGAAGTCTTATATGGGCCAACCATCAATTTCTCCACATTGAAGATTCCAGGGGCCTTGTTTCCAGGGAAGTTATGATCAATGGTAACAGGCACGCCTCGGAGAGGCAGTGGTGCTATAAAGATTAAAATTAATATACAATAACTAAGTATTATATTTTATAAAGTTCATTAATAATAACTAAATTAAAAAAGGTGAACTAACCCAGCCCTAGTCACGAAAGAAGAGAAACTATATACAAACTACATACAAAATGTGACTCTACAATGTGGTGGAGAGATCAAAAGGAATTCTGGGAAATGTAGTTCAAAAGGTTCAAAATTCTCTAATTAATACATTCTCCCCTGTAATCCTTTGGGAGACCAGTCTCCCCAGAAGGGACCATTTAAACATAATTAGCTTAAAAGTTTAATGATTTTTAACTAAAGGTATATACAATATTATAGTTTTTAAAAGGGAAATTACAATAATTTGGGGATAATGGGAAATAAAAAAGAAAAAAAGAACAAAGCCAATAATTGCTACATTGACAAAAAGCCAATTTGGGGGCAGTCCCATTTGGCATAAGAGTACATTCAAAACAAATACCTTCAACCTCTCATAGTTCAAATTCACCACAACTCAAAGTTCACCCTGGATCTTCTGGTATAGTATGTGGTCTTTGCAGGCATCTTCATGGCACCTTCTCCAAATAGTTCACATTCTGGATTCTGGGAGGTAATCTCTTATTCTAAATTAGGCTCAAATTCAAACCAAAGTTCACAACAATAACATAGTCTCCCCTGAGGAGGATAGTAACAAACACAGGGATCACTCAAGGATACAAGGCTGAATTATAAGGTATATGAATCAGTTGTCAAAAGAAAATCAAAAATATCAAAAAATCCAAATAAAAGTGAAAAAATAACTTATGGATGAAATATAAATTGTCAAAGTCTTATGTGTAAAAAAATCTAAGTAACGGAAAAATAAACCTATAACAGGTCCTTGAATCAGGGCCCAATTAAAGTGATTCATTGTAAGAAATAAAATGAATATAAAAAGGATAAGTTTAAAAATATTGTGACTTTTATACATTCATTAGTAGCCAATAGAAAATAAAGTCACGTGTCTTTCTAGCTTAGGCTGTTTACAGAAACACACCCTTGCCTGCTGCATCCATAGTGGATAGAGAGCCAAGAGGAAGTGCAAGTCCAGCCACTCAATTTTATCCTCCTTTTTACATCATTATGTAACTTCCACGTTGTCATGTAAGACAGGAAGTCAGAGGGCTCATGGAAAATGTAGTTCAAGGACCCCAAACTTTCCAATAATACAATAAGCAATTATGCACTTACACAATCAGAAGGCAGTACTAAAGAAAGTTTGCCTCACTATAAAAGACAGAAAAGGGACTAGATTATGGGAGCTAGGATGGCAGTCAAAGTGAGGTGTTTGTTAGGGATCATGGAAGTCCTTCCTCTGATATATGTCAAAACAGCTGTATCCTCAAACCCCAAACAAGTTCAAGTCCTCTTGTCTTGGCTCAAAATTTTATCAATCCCACTGGGATTGGTTGGTCTCTTTGACATTTTTGACATAGGAACTATGTAGGTTAGTTTTGCACTTCTTTGGCACTGTGCAATGGCTCTTTTTGTATTCCCTTATCTTGGAATCAGTCAGAATCATTAAGTAAAGTCCCATAATTTTTTAAACAATTAATGGCATTATTCCATAGTCTAACATTTTGGGGGGTATGCAGGGACATTAGGACTAATCTATTTTAAACTTATATTACTGCAAAGTCAAAAGAAAGCTTTTTAGTACTGGTAACATGCGTTCAAGTTCAAAGAAAAGAGAGAAAAAATAAAACTCAAATGCTATATTGCAAATGCAAGGGAAAAAATAATTAAAAAAGCTTCAAAAATCAAAAATATATAGCTTACAATCAGTGACACACTGTGTCAGCCAAGGAGAGGTAAAATGCAAAGATTGCTCACCCAAAATTGAGATCTATTTCCTTTTTAACTAGGCCATGAACCACTGTATGAGTGCAAATGATTTTCAGAAAGTAACAAGTTTTCATAAAGACAGTAGATTCAAATGCACATTCAAAGAAAGTGCCAAAATTCCCAAAATTCACAATAGCCCAGTTAATGACAATAGCAAACAAACCTATTATTACATAGGATTCACATGAGTTACTGTCTAGCACTTGTTGTAAAAACTTATGAACGCATGTATACTTGTCACAAATTCTACAGATTTAGCAAATCTTTCAACCTTAGCAAAGATATTTTTACACAAAGCCTATTACTGCCATTATTCCAAAATTTGGCAGAAGACTCTAGAAAAAACACAAACCTCTGTACTGCTGATGAAAACCTTTTGGGGTCTATAACATCATCAAGAAATCTAGATTGTTCTGTTGGAAGTAGATGAAACTGAAGAGATAAAATATCATGCATGCAGAAGCTACTTTTGGCTTCATGCTTTATATATAAAACGTTTTTGTCAGGAACTTCTATTTTGTTCTCTACCTTTAATTCAACATTCTTTTATATATATAAATTCCAGAAGCTACTAGATATCTAAAATCCTTTCTGAAGACCCCTTAAAATTATAATTTAAATTCTTAAGTCATTATATTCTCCAAAAGTTGTATACAATTGTAACCAGTTTTGATGGAATTCATCCATTATCATCTATGTGACAATTAACAAAGGTAAAATGTAAAGGCTGTATAAGCAATATGTGACCTCAATGGATCAGGTGACAAATCCAGCATGCATAAGGAGTTATGTTGGTTTCTTTTTTTCACTGAAAAGGTTTTTTGCAAGGTGTTCATGGGCTTGTCTAATGATATTTTCTTCATTACAGTCATAGGGAAAAAGTACAAGTAATGTAACTGACTATACCTAATAGGCAAAAACACAGTAGCTTAAAATGATTTAGTGAAAGAAAAAGATATTGATTAGATCAATATATGAACTTAAAAAAATTAAACCTTAACACAAACAGCAAAATATAATGAACAATGGCATTGAATTCAAAAGTCCTTCTCTCCAAGTCCAATAGATTTCTTCACTATTTGGAGGGTCTTATGGGGAAAACCAGGGGAAGTTAACTTAATATTTGTATGGGTTCAGAATGGTGAGTAGGACACAGAAATGGACAATAGGTGGGGACTTAACAAGTTAGGGAAACTGGGCTTAACTGTTAAGGGAAATGACTGTTGACAGAAGTGGCAGTTAGACCTTAACTGTCACTCTGCTCCACCTAGCCTGGGATAAACTCAGAGTATAATAAATAACACACAGGAATTATACAAAAACAACTACAAAACACTTTCCAAACAATTAAAACTAGATCTAAACAATTGGAAAAACATTGAGTGCTCATGGGTAGAATGAGCTAACATAATAAAAATGACCATTCTACTCAAATTAATTAGTTATTTAGTGCCATATCTATCAATCTACCAAAAAACTTTTTTACTGAATTAGAAAAAAACTATAACAAAGTTTATTTGGAAGAATAAAAGATCAAGAATATCAAGGGAAATAATGAAAAAAACGTGAAGGAAGGTGGCTTAGCAGTACCAGATATTAAGCTATACTATAAAGCAGCGGTCATCGAAACAATATGGTACTGGATAAGAGATAGAAGGGAGGATCAGTGGAATAGACTTGGGGTAAGTGACGTTGGCAAAACAGTGTATGATAAACCCAAAGAGCCCAACTTTTGGGACAAAAATCCACTATTTGACAAAAACTGCTGGGAAAATTGGAAAACAATATGGGAGAGATTAGGTTTAGATCAACATCTCACACCCTACACCAAGATAAATTCAGAATGGGTGAAAGACTTGAATATAAAGGAGGAAACTGTAAGTAAATGAAGTGAACACAGAATAGTATACTTATCAGATCTCTGGGAAAGGAAAGATTTTAAAACCAAGTAAGAGTTAGAAAAAAATTACAAAATGTTAAAATAAGTAATTTTGATTATATTAAATAAATTTTTGATTTTATTATATTAAATAAGTTTTTGTACAAACAAAAACAATACAAACAAATCAGAAGGGAAACAACAAATTGGGAAAAAATCTTTATAACGAAAAACTCTGACAGGGGTCTAATCACTCAAATATACAAGGAGTTAAAGCAATTGTATAAAACATCAAGCCA
>NW_025392592.1:5910-6804 GCF_016433145.1 Gracilinanus agilis
ACTCAAATATACAAGGAGTTAAAGCAATTGTATAAAACACCAAGCCATTCCCCAATTGATAAATGGGCAAGAGACATGAATAGGCAATTTTCAGGTAAAGAAATCAAAACTATCAATAAGCACATGAGAAAGTGTTCCAAATCTCTAATAATTAGAGAAATGCAAATCAAAATAACTCTGAGGTACCACCTCACATGTAGCAGATTGATTAAAATGATAGCAGGGGAAAGTAATGAATGTTGGAGGGGATGTGGCAAAATTGGGTTGTGGCACTGCTGGTGGAGCTGTGAACTGGTCCAACCATTCTGGATGGCAATTTGGAATTATGCCCAAAGAGTGATAAAAGAATGCCTGCCCTTTGATCCAGCCATACCATTACTTGGTTTGTACCCCAAAGAGATCACAGATAAACAGACTTGTACAAAAATATTTATAGCTGCGCTCTATGTGGTGGCAAAACCTGGAAAGTGAGGGTATGCCCTTCAATTGGGGAATGGCTGAACAAATTGTGGTATATGCTGGTGATGGAATACTACTGTGCTCAAAGGAATAATAAACTAGAGGAATTCCATGTGAACTGGAAAGACCTCCAGGAATTGATGCAGAGTGAAAAGAGCAGAGCCAGAAGAACATTATACACAGAGACTGATACACTGTGGTAAAATTGAATGTAATGGAAGTCTTTACTAGCCACAATGCAATGACCCAAGACAATTCTGAGGGATTTATGGAAAAGAAAGCTACCCACATTCAGAGGAAGAACTACAGGAGAGGAAACACAGAAGAAAAACAACTGCTTGAACACTTGGGTTGATGAAGACATGATTGGGGATGTAGACCTGAAAGGACCACACCAATGTAACTGTCAATAATATGTAAATAAGTATTGACTGA
>NW_025392593.1:0-11385 GCF_016433145.1 Gracilinanus agilis
TTTCCTTCCTTCCTTCCTTCCTTCTCTTCTAATTTTTTGTGCCACATTTGTTGTTTTCATTTTAACTTTTTCCAAGGAACACAAAGGGTATATTTAAATTCTCTTTAAAGTAAAGCATGGAATTAATGAGAGAAAGAATATGCTTCAAAGTAAGGAAACTTTAGTTCTTTCTATTGTTATACCTACATTAACTTTCTATCTTATTGGTCTGAGATGAATTTTTCTTAACACAATATGAACATTTTAGTAAATAATGATCTGAAAGGAACTCTATTGCATTTTATTATTAAATTCAAATATGTTTATGTAATATAGGTCCCATTAACTGTGTCACAATCAAACTGGTATATGAAATTATTTTGTAACTTGGCCATTCCATGATGCTAAAAAATCAAAGGCAAGAAAGGTATCAACCTATATAATTTGAATTCAATAAATGTCTAGGGGTTACCGATCTTATTTGTTATTTTTTTGTTCTCATTTCATTTGGGCTTAGGAAATAAAGAAAAAATTCTTGATTTTATAATACTTATATAGTTTTGCTTAACATAGACATATTTATTTTAAGATGCATTTTTTATTTTATTAGACAGTAAGCTAGATTGTGACTAGAAAGCAGGAGACATTTTATTTCAGTAATTAAAACTGAATTTGAGATGCATTTCATTTATATACACGCAAAAAATTTCTATGTATGCCTATCTCTATCACTATATCTATCTCTTTCTTCATCTCTATCTCTTATCACACTCTATCTTTCCATGATCTTTCTATCTTTATATATCTATCATCTGTCTATCTAATGCATTTGATTATTTAAGGAGAGTAGTATTATTTCTGTAAGCTATATTGCATCTACAAACTGTCAATAATGATGGTGATAAAAAGGTAAAAAATTAAGGACACTGGATACAGTCAACCTATGACCTTCAAGGATTTATCTAACTCTTTCATTATTTCTCCTAGGCTCATAATCATATGAACCAAGTAATAGCATGGAGTCCTGGAGGATCCTTCTCTTTTAAGATTGCTGAAATGAATTTTGGATCTTAGAAAACAACCAGAAATTTAATAGGAGTTAAGATAATTTTTCCATCTTAAAGCCACAAAACTGACAAAATTAAAGTACCTCAAATCATCATTAGGAAAATAAAACACAATAAAAAGAAAAGACTTTATCTTATCTCGGTGCCTCTGTTAATTTTTGCTTGATTCCTCTGAATGAAAGGCTTTTGTCACTCTTTGTCATCCACTTTTTATGATAGCATATATTAGAAGATAACTCTAAACAGGATGAATAGCTGAAAATAACTAGTCTTCCTCAGTAATCATATGACCATCAGAGATATTGCTACGAATAGTACAGACAAATTAATGGGCCCAGAAAAACTAATGACATGGCAGGCAGTGAAGGGTGGTAATCAGATAAATAGAATTCTAAGTGAAGAGCATGACTAGAGAACATAACCATTTTCCACCACTGCAGGTGTAAATTGCCCTGACCAAATGTACAAAGTAGCTAAAAGTATGCTTTCCTGGATGTCTCCCATATTTACTCATTGATCACATTTACTCATATGTTTTGGTGAACACCAGGTCCCTGGCCATATTGTATTTTTTTGTGTGTGAGAACCATGTATATTCCCTTGATATGCAGTCTTTATGTGTTTTCTCTCTGATTTGATGCTGCATATTATATATATTCTCTGTATTTTTACCTTCCCCCGTTAGAGATGTGGTAATGGCACATGTTGAAGAGCCAGAGGGGATATGGAAGAACTGATATCAATGCTTCTAAGATCAGAGCAGGCAATGCATTTATTAGGCTTATAGTTTTGGAGATCTTGTGACTCCTTGTAACTTCAGTGGTCCATGAGCAGCAAACAAAGAATCTAGGCACACAGCTTATGTGCCAAAGAACATTGAGTATTAGAAAAGAGGGCTTATAAGGAGTTTTAGGTAATAGGGAGAATATGTGGGTTCAGTGTTAGCTTAGAAATCAGGAAGGAAGTGGAAGAAAGGGCAGACCTGAGCAACAAGGCATTGGTTGTGATTTTGGAAAGAGTGTGCTTGAGAAAGAAAATGTTTGGAATATAAAATATTTGACTTGTTCATTTTTATAATTTATAATAGGTGGTATCTTGGTTCCCTTAGGGAAAGTTGAAATTGGAAATTGAATATTGAAATGAATTTAAAATTGAATATTCAATTGAATTTAAAATGGAAAATATTGGCTCCTAAGGAAATGCTGTTATAGGAGGCTCATCCAAAGAAGAACTTCATGTAATCTCAAGGAAGGGTGGAGAATGCTACAGGACTACACATCTGGCCTTGTTGAGGTCTGAATGGTTACTCACAAACAAAAGTAACTTGAGAAATTTATATATTTTATTTTTTTAACATTTATTAATATTTATATTTTAGAAAAGTTAACATGGTTACATGATTTATGCTCTTACTTTCCCCTTCATCCCCTGCTCTCCTCCCCTCCCCTGGCCGATATGAATTTCTACTGGTTTTAACATGTGTCATTAATCAAAATCTATTTCCAAATTGTTGATAGTTGCATTGGTGTGGTAGTTTCAATCCCCAATCCTGACCTCATTAACCCATGTATTCAAGCAGTTGATTTTCTTCTGTGTTTCCTCTCCTGCAGTTCTTACTTTGTATGTGGGTAGCATTCTTTACCATAAGTCCCTCAGAACTGTCCTGGGTCATTGCATTGCTGCTGGTATAGAAGTCCATTACATTCGATTTTACCATAGTATATCAGTCTATGTGTACAATGTTCTTCTGACATTGCTCCTTTCACTCTGCATCAATTCCTGGAGGTCATTCCAGTTCACATGGATTTCCTCCAGTTTATTATTCCTTTGAGCACAATAGCATTCAATCACCAGCATATACCACAGTTTGTTCAGCCATTCCCCAATTGAAGGACATACCCTCCTTTTCCAGTTCTTTGCCACCACAAAAAGCGCAGCTATAAATATTTTTGTACAAGTCTGTTTATCTATGATCTCTTTAGTGTACAAACCCAACTATGGTATTGCTGGATCAAAGGGCAGGCATTCTTTTATAGCCCTTTGAACATTGTTCCAAATTGCCATCCAGAATGGTTGGATCAGTTCACAACTCCACCAGCAATGCATTAATGTCCCAATTTGGCCACATCCCCTCCAAAATTCATTGCTCTACCCTTCTCTCATTTAAGCCAATCTACTAGGTGTGAGGTGATACCTCAAAGTTGTTTTGATTTGCATTTCTCTAATTATTAAAGATTTAGAGCACTTTCAAAGGTGCATATTGATAGTTTTGATTTATTTTTTCTGAAAATTGCCTATTCATGTCCCTTGCCCATTTATCGATTGGGGAATGGCTTGATTTTTTATACAATTGATTTAACTCCTTGTATATTTGAGTAATTAGAACCCTGTCAGAGTTTTTTGTTATAAAGATTTTTCCCAATGTGTTGTTTCCCTTCTGATTTTTTTGCATTGTTTTTGTTTGTACAAAAGCTTTTTAGTTTTATATAATCAAAATAAGTTATTTTGCATTTTGTAATTTTCTCTAACTCTTGCTTGGTTTTAAAATCTTTCCTTTCCCAGATATCTGACAAGTATACTATTCTGTGTTCACTTAACTTATTTATAGTTTCCCTCTTTATATTCAAGTCATTCACCCATTCTGAATTTATCTTGGTGTAGGGTGTGAGATGTTGATCAAAACCTAATCTCTCCCATTTTGTTTTCCAAATTTCCCAGCAGTTTTTGTCAAATAGTGGATTTTTGTCCCAAAAGTTGGGCTCTTTGGGTTTATCTTATACTGTCTTGCTGATGTCACTTATCCCAAGTCTATTCCACTGATTCTCCCTTGTGTCTCTTAGCCAATACCATACTGTTTTGATGGCTGCTACTTTATAGTATAGTTTAATATCTGGTACTGCTAGGCCACCTTCCTTCACACTTTTTTTCATTATTTCCCTTGATATTCTTGATCTTTTGTTATTCCAAATGAACTTTGTTATAGTTTTTCCTAATTCATTGAAAAAGTTTTTTGGTAGTTTGTTAGGTAGGGTGCTAAGTACGTAAATTAATTTGGGTAGAATGGTCATTTTTATTATGTTAGCTCGTCCTACCCAGGAGCACTCAATGTTTTTCCAATTGTTTAGATCTAGTTTTAATTGTTTAGAAAGTGTTTTGTAGTTGTTTTCATATAATTCCTGTGTTTGTTTTGGTAGATAGATTCCTAAGTATTTTATATTATCTAGAGTGATTTTAACTGGTGTTTCTCTTTCTACCTCTTGCTGCTGTGATGTGTTGGAAATACATAGAAATGCTGATGATTTATGTGCATTTATTTTTTATCTTGCAACTTTGCTAAAGTTGTTAATTATTTCTACAAGCTTCTTAGTTGATTCTTTAGGATTTTTTAAGTAGACCATCATATCATCTGCAAAGAGTGAAAGCTTAGTCTCCTCTTTGCCTATTTTGATACCTTCAATTTCTTTTTCTTCTCTAACTGCAATTGCTAGTGTTTCTAGTACAATATTAAATAATACAGGTGATAATGGGCATCCTTGTTTCACTCCTGATCTTATTGGGAAGGCTTCTAATTTATCCCCATTGCATATGATGCTTGTTGATGGTTTTAGGTATATACTGTTTATTACTTTTAGGAAAGGTCCTTCTATTCCTATACTGTCCATGGTTTTCAATAGGAATGGGTGCTGTATTTTGTCAAAGGTTTTTCAGCATCTATTGAGATAATCAAATTTGTTTGTTAGATTTTTGATATGGTCAATTATGTAGATGGTTTTCCTAATGTTGAACCATCATTGCATTCCTGGTATAAATCCCACCTGATCATGGTGGATGATCCTCTTGATCACTTGCTGGAGTCTCTTTATTAGTATTCTATTTAAGATTGTTGCATTTTTGTTCATTAGGGAGATTGGACTATAGTTTTCTTTCTCTGTTTTTGATCTTCCTGGCTTTGGAATCAGTACCATATTTGTGTCATAAAAGTAATTTGGTAGGACTCTTTCTTTGCTTATTATATTAAATAATTTGTATAGTATTGGGATTAGTTATTCTTTGAATGTCTGATAGAATTCACTTGTGAATCCATCAGGCCCTGGCGATTTTTCTTAGGGAGTTCTTTGATGGCTTGTTCAATTTCTTTTTCTGATATGGGATTATTTAGGTATTCTATTTCTTCTGCTATTAATCTAGGCAATTTATATTTTTGTAAATATTCATCCATATCTCCTAGATTGCTATATTTATTGCCATATAATTGGGGAAAATAATTCTTAATGATTACCTTAATTTCCTCTTCATTAGAGGTGAGGTCTCCCTTTTCATCTTTGATACTGTCAATTTTCTTTTCTCCTTTCCTTTTTTTTTATTAGATTGACCAGTACTTCATCTATTTTATCTGTTTTTTTCAAAATACCAACTAATTTATATATTTAAAAAATATAAGACACAGTCCCCATTCCTCCCTCTGTAATTAAAAGTATTTGTTGTATGAGGACCACTCCCTGAGGTTAAGCATAGAATGTTCTGGTTCTATTACCAAATCTCCCCCTCCTCCTTCCTCTTCTCCATTTCACTCTTGAGATCTGCACAGAGATCTCTAATCTCTTTTGTTAATAACCATTCTATTCTATTCATTTTTTTATATTTTTGTTAGCATCCCATTTAAAGTACTTATTATTAATCTGTGTCTGAATCATTCATGTTCAGCATCATTTGAACCATTAGTCTTTATAGAGAAAGACATTGGTGTTTTAAATAAAACTGGTGTAGGAAAAAAAAGAAAACAAAATATTTGCAAGAGTTTGAGAAGTATTTCATGATCAGTCATGCTAAGCCTTGAAGACATTGACAACATATTGCCTCAGAGCACTTAGGTGTCATTTTTGCATAGAAATGATAGCCTGATCCCCATAGGTGACATGTTGGAATGTTACCTGTGGGTGAAGAGGAGAATATTTCCATATCACTCAGTATGCAAAATTGTTTAATTGAATTTCTGTTTAGAATGAGTTTTGTCCTTGTTCTTGTTTTTCTCACCTCAAAATGGCGTGTCCTCTGGTTGGATACAAAGTAAACACATTGGTGGAGAATTATGAACTTTAGATTTTAGAGGCTGTTGACCCACAGAGTGCCTCAAATATCACATATATTTTCAAGGGATACATGTTTGAGAGAGACCCCTAACTGTTACATTAATTAAAATCAAAGTCTTCATGCCCTGCTTGCCTCATTTGCAAATCAGCAAGTCTTGATGGAGTTACTTTTTCCTGCTGAGAGAAAATCGTGAACTCGTTTGTTTTCAAAGGGAGCTGCACTGAGGAATCCCCGCTCCAAGCCAAGGAAATGTTCCTTTTCTGAATGCATATTCTAAAATGTCCTAAAATCATATTTATCCTCATTATATTATATTTTAAATTAGATTTTAAATGTGTGTCCTGGGCATGTATTAAATGATTTACTATCCTTAAGTAAATATTAAAATGCTTTAGATGTGTTTTCTTTCCTATAATAATTTTCCATATAATCTTAGAAACATGTACTATGGTATGCTGGTGGGGAGTGAGTCCACTGTAATTAATAATTAGCTTGGGTTTTACTTTTGACAGTTGTACTGCTCCTTTTAAGAGCTGGTAATTGTTAGTTGAAATATTGTATTAATAATTAAGGACACTTTGGTCAAATTAAAGCATCAAGCAAATATAATTTCAAATTAAATTAATAAAATCCTATAGATATATAGTCAATATGTGATGGAAAGCCAAGGTCCTGACCACATGAAGGGAAGAAATTTCCCTTGACATCATTACTAAATCAAAGAGAGTTATAGACATGGCTTAATTCCATTTAGGCAATTATATCTGTCCTACATAAAATAGTTATAGAGTTCCAATTAGCTATTATTTTTTCTGTTTTTCTTCAGGAATACTTGTTATTCATCTTCATCAGAATTTTATAGTAGAGTACTAAGTGGTCCTGGGTGTTTGACCAGTTTGACAATCAATTCCCATGGTATGGAATTATTAACTTATATATGGCACCTTGCATTGAAATAGTGACTGATTCACAAGGCGTAGGTAAAAGTACAAGTTAGACAATGTGACAAAGATTTAATCGAAGTTAATATTTTTAAAATTCAAAATTTAGTAGCTGTCAGAGATTTCATATATCATCTACTCTAACCTCCCCTTTTACAGATGTTTAAAATGAAGCCTATAGAGAATGACATCAATCCAGGGTATTTAATACAAAAATAGGATGGGAAGTCATAGAGAGGGCTGAAGCTCTGAAATAATCTTAGATAGATTATTTTTAATGGATCTTTCCTTTTTCCTTCATTCCTTTTTTTCAAATTGCAACCAAGATTTCAGTTTTCTCTAAACTTAGCTAAACAGCTGGTTGGTCCAGCAGTATTCTGCTAATCTGAAATATTAAAATCTCTAGCACATCTCCAATGAATTGAGTATAACCTCTGAAAAATTAATGGAGGGACAGGTACAAGGTTTTCCAAGATGAAAAAGCATGTATATGTTGGGAAGAGTGTGCAAGGGTGTGGGTGCTCTTCTCTTTCCCATATGATAAAAATAACTCTCTGCCACAGAAGCATTCATGTAGTAGCCAATTTTAGCCTGGGTAAGCCTGGTTATCAACGAGTAGGGTTAGATACCTTTTCTCATATTCTTAGATTCTTTAAATTCCCTGACCCATGTCATGGTGTCATATAGAAAATTACTTATACCTAAAGGTTGTCTTGTGTCTATGGTCTCTGAAGTGTATTTATGTATGTGTGAGGGTAAATTGGACTCACTATACAACATAAGTGAACAAAGGAGAATTACTCTTCATCTCCTTTAAATAAGGGATATGCTTAATACACAGAAAATCCCAAAATCACACATTGTTAGAAAGATTTAAAACCAGATGGAGAAACTTATAATACTCTGGCACTTTGTGAGAAGGTTAGATTAATAAAACATTGTAACACAGAGGATTTTGTTTTATAGTTAAAATTACAGTTCACATTTCACCTCATCTCAGGACTATCTTAATGGTCGCTTCCAGGTTTACATCTTCTGAGAAACCTAATAAGGACTTTAAGTCTTCTTCTGGTTTATGGCAACATCGCTGATGTAATGCTGACTGAAAGACCCAAGGAGCTACCCAATCAGTACTGACCAAAGCATCCTGGTTCCCTGGTCCTATCAGATTCCCAAAGTCATCTCCAACATTGGAAATGTCCATCTTAAGAATCACTATTTTGTTATATATGAAAAGGAAAAACTAGTTCTGTGATGAAGTCTCAAGTTTGCCCAGGACTATATACTTAAGCTGCTTTAAGTTTACAGCTGCCATTCAACAGGTGTGTGGGGCCCCTTCTAAATCCCTCACAGAGAAGGATGGAATAATCTTTCTAAAAGATAAACTAGGAAGATAAGAATGAGACAAAGGCTAAGTCATTCACTTTTAACATTTTGCTTTCAACTGTTTCAAATAAAAAGTCAAACAAGTCTTGTTTCAGTGCTAGACCTTTTCTTACTGTCTGTCTGTAAACATGTGTTCTCACGATCATTCTTATAAAGCATATATTCTGCTATTTCTGTGTAAAGGGATGCTGATCATTTAAAAAGTGACATATACTCTCTGAACAAGAGATTTCTGTGGACTTTCTTCAGAAATCAACCTTGTGATAATCAGAGTAGCTGAAGGTAGCAAGTGACTGCCTAAAAAAGTAAATAAAAACCCCAACCAACCAACCAGTGATCAATCCCAATGAAAACATATATACTCAGAAGTTACCTAGCATCCAAAAAACAAAACAACTTAAAACTTGTTGGATAAGCTGGCAAACCAACTGTAAGTACCATGAATGTTTCAAGGGAGCTGGAAGATGATTTTTTGTACATAAATGAAGTGAATAAAAGTCTTGAAAACAATTGCTGGGTTTTTGTATGTAGCCAATCTTGAAAATACGGTCAGTACAGGAGAAATGAACATGGATGATGTTGGAAAATTAAGTGGGATACAAGAGATATACCAAAGATGGGAATGACTGGATTTAGACTGAATCATGACCCTAATGCAGTTCACTTGGCAAAAGAGAGTTCTTCAGGAAGAGCAGACAATATATCAGCCTTGCTTAAGAGTTACATGCTTCTTCTAGTATTTACTTCTGTTAAACTCTTAACTTCACTAAATGGTCATTTAATAAGCTCTGCAACACCTTCACCTAATGCAAGAACTTCTTTAGGGGACTCTTGCTTACATGCAAATCAGTGAAGAAGGCATGGCTGAAAGGAGTCAAAAGGGAGAGGGAAAAGGAGACCATGAATCATTATGTTTAGGCAGGGTGCCAGCTATAGGTGCATCCATTAAGGGAACCAAATTAAATCTAGTGGAGATACTGAGAATGCATCTACTCACACTGCACAACACTTATTCTCAACTTGGCAGAGACAGTTGGTTCAAAATATAAATCAGACAATACCTGATAGTCCTGCAGCAGGAGGCAGAGCAGTAAGTGCCACTGCCAAGTCTAGGAGACCTAAAGGATAGTGCACAGTAACTGAAGTTTAAAGATGTTGTTACCACATGTTCAAGAATACAAGTACACCTGTCATTTTTGCCCTGGAGACATTACACACATTGCTTGTGGTGTATTTGTGGGTTATGGGTGGGAAAAGAGATTGGGAAGAATTAGAATAAAACTAAAATATTTAAGTCTCTGGAATATTTTATTAAAAGTTAGGATTTTAGATGCTGATATTTAACCCAGCTTTTCTTTTAGATATTTTTATTTTGTTCCTTATTTGTTTGTTGGTTTTTTAAAACTTCATTCCTTTTTGTACTGTGTATTTTCTGTGCATTAAATGTCTTCATTATGGGACTGTTGCATTGTGTCTTATTTTTTCTTATGGATTAACATAAGGAAGCAATACTAAATTTGAGAGGCATATGCAATATTAGTTATTGATTAGAGTAGCATGCTTAATTTAATGTGAAAATAATATGTTTGGAATTATGAAGGAGATTTAAAATAAACAAATGGTAATAATTTCATCTTCAAGTTCCTAAAATAAAAATGTGAACAAAAAGTTAATAATTTCTGTGGCAAAATTTTGATTGTAACATACTTTGTAGTGTTCCCATAAGCTTTGCTATCTAGCTCGTATAGTTTAAGGTCATCTTTCATGAATTTTTCTTTTCATTTTTTGTTATAAAATTTATAATTTAACAAATGTTGAATTTTTTTGTAAAAGGTAAATATAAGAATTAAGGAATTAATTATTAGACAGTAAAACTGCCCACACTTTTCTGGCCTAGGATCTTGTAGAAATGAGTTGCATTAATCTCTCTACTTCTACCATACTAACAAGGGGTCTCATTAACTAAGACATCATAGAGCAAATTTATCAGGTACTCAAGTCTAGACCCTTTGGGCAAATAGTATATAAAGACTGAGACCAGGAGGTGGGGGAACTTCAGAGACTCTCAGGCAACTTCTTTGTAGACGGTTTATGTCTTATTATATGCTGCATTTTTATGGACTACTTTCTTTATTATGTGCAATATTCCATTTTTATTGGTCCTTAAAATTATTCTTTTTTTCATTTAATAATTTTTATTTTTTAGAAAAGTTAACATGGTTACATGATTACTTGATTACATGATTACATGATTACATGGTTACTCTTACTTTCCCCTTCACACTACCCCCACTTCCCCACCCCCCATAGCCGATGTGCATTTCCACTGGTTTTAACTTGTGTCATTGATCAACACCTATTTCCAAATTGTTGATAGTTGCATTAGTGTGGTAGTTTAGAGTATACATCCCGCATCATGTCCACCTCAACCCATGTGTTCAAGCAGTTGCTTTTCTTCTGTGTTTCCACTCCTGAAGTTCTTCCTCTGAATGTGGGTAGCGTTCTTTACCATAAGTCCCTCAGAACTGTCCTGGGTCATTGCATTGCTGCTAGTACAAAAGTCCATTACATTCTATTTTACAACAGTGTATTGGTCTCTGTGTACAATGTTCTTCTGGCTCTGCTCCTTTCACTCTGCATCAATTCCTGGAGATCATTCCAGTTAACATGGAATTCCTCCAGTTTATTATTCCTTTGAGCACAATGGTATTCCATCACCAGCAGATACCACAATTTGTTAAGCCATTCCCCAATTGAAAGACATACCCTCATATTCCAGTCTTTTGCCACCACAAAAATCTCAGCTATAAATATTTTTGTACAAGTCTGTTTATCTATGATCTCTTTAGTGTACAAACCCAACTATGCTATGGTTGGATCAAAGGGCAGGCATTCTTTTATAGCCCTTTGAACATTGTTCC
>NW_025392594.1:0-1544 GCF_016433145.1 Gracilinanus agilis
GGAGAGGACAGTGAGCTCCTGATCTTAGCCTGCCTCCCTCCTAGCAGGAATTAAAGTCTTCCCTGGAGAAAGGTAGGGTGAGAAGCGACTCTAGATTTGTGTCTGTGTCCCTCGGAGCCACACCACGACACCCCTCTGGCTGTGATGATAAGTGGGTACAGCTTCGTGTAGCCCATCCTCACCTATTTCCCACAGGGAAAAGCCCATGGACTCCTCCACTAGAGAGTCCCATATATTCTCAGGCCTGGTGTTAGTTGGGGGAAAGACAATGAATGAGTTCTTAATTTCCTGACACCGGAGGGTCACGGGAAACACTTGTCCACAAGGCTGGCCTGAATTTAGGGAGCACAGCTCTCTGTCCGTGAAGGATTGGGCCCATTCCACGTTCCTAAATCTCTTCATCACTCACCTGTCAATTCCACTCATTCGTTCTGATGTGATGGTGAAACCTCTGCTTTGGCATTTGGGGCCAGCAAGCATAGCTCCCTGCACAGGTGCTCCCTTTGCTCTCTTTTTCTTTTTTCTTTTTTTTTAACCCTTGTACTTCGGTGTATTGTCTCATAGGTGGAAGAGTGGTAAGGGTGGGCCATGGGGGTCAAGTGACTTGCCCAGGCTCACACAGCTGGAAGTGGCTGAGGCTGGATTTGAACCTAGGACCTCCCATCTCTAGGCCTGACTCTCACCCAGCTGCCCCTGCTCTCTTTTTCTTTTGCATCTGGGCTGACTCAGTCTTGACCACTCTTTACAGTGACAGGGGAGGCTGGGGAGGGTCACACGGGCAGAGTTTCCACAAATTTGGGGGTTCTAACCAGATGGACTCCACACACTTATGCTTTCAGTGCCGGTCTCCCCCATCTCCTTTCTTCTAATAAAACTGGGCAGAATCTGTGTCTGCTACCTCTTAACTTGAGGTTGATGGAGGGGGCAAGGTCTGATGGTGATGTCTCCACTGTAGAAGGCGAATCCAATATGAACCTAGGCATGAACCCACAGGTCAATCCTTGCATCCACATTGAGAATGTGGAGACTAGCTGGGGGCAGAATGATTGAGGGACTGGACAGTCATTACTGTGTTCCTTTCCTTTCAGTTTATCTGGATTCTGCTTTGCCTGGATTCTCTCTTTTTATTTTTTTTTTGTCCCGAATAACAGGTGGGGGGATGCAGGGTGCTGGCTAAATATTTGCAGAAAGAGAGAATCTCACTATGTTCTGTAGACATGGTCCTTGAGATTGATGAGCCCTAATCAAGATCATTGGTTGTCATGGCGATGGGTCTGTTTCCTTGGAAACCCAGAATACTGCTGGCTCTCTTGCTAACTGCGTATTATTTTTATATTATGACCTCTCAGCCAAGAGGACAGGTAGACTTTTCTGTTTTGTCAGAACAGCCAGTTTCCTCCAGTCTGAAACCCCCAAGTGCTACAAAAGTATAGGCGACACGCGCACTTAAACACACACACACACACACACCCCTATATATTCTAGGAATTCAGCTTCAGCTGATCTGAATCGCTGTTTGTCAGGGCGCCTTGCCTGTCTCCAAA
>NW_025392595.1:0-5210 GCF_016433145.1 Gracilinanus agilis
CCCAGACAGGGAAGGAAGGAAGCACTCCCATTGGGTTGCTGAGTTGAGGGGCAGGTGATGAGAGGCCCGTGTGGAGAGGGGGAGGGGAACAGCTCCACAGTGAGTCCCTAGTGATGAACTCTGGCAGGTGACTGCAGGTGTGCCCAGAGAGGGTTCTGCATGCCCTTTTTGGCACACGTGCCACAGGTTCACCATCACAGGGTTACGTCCTGGGGGCAAGAAGTCAAGAAGAGAGAAAGTCAGTGACCTTGAGGGGATCACCACGACTTTCTCTTTCCTTTGTACTCCCAGAGCTCAGCACAGTGCTTGGTACATAGCTGGAACTACAGAAATATTTGACTGACACTCTCATCCCCCAGAGTTCACACATGGCTCATGTTTCTGACCAGTCCTGTGAGTTTCTCAGCACAGGAAATACCAACTTGTTCTGCCAAAGTAGATCCTACCCTGCTCTGCAAACATCCTCTGCAGCCTGCCTGGGGCCCTTCAGTGAGTTGGCCCCATCCACACAGGTCAGCCTGTGTCAGAGATGGAACCTGAGCTGATGGCTTCACTACTCAGCCACACTGTCTGCTACAGAGAACAGCCTTGTAAGACCCGGCCAGGAGCAGCTGACTTGCAGTCTCTGGACCACCACATTCTATGGCTCTCCTCAGGGTCATTCTAGCTCCCAGCAGGCACTTCATGAAGGTTCTTCCTTGATTCCAGCCACCAGGAACCCTTTTCCCAACAATGACCAGATCTCAGAGCTAAGGGGGGCGTCTGCAGACTTCGGCCTCCTTTCCTGGTCATCCAAGGGAGGCAGATGTGGCTCAGAGACGCCTTGGCCTAGTCTGCTTCTCTCCTGCACCTCCCTGTGTCTGCACACCTTCATATACCCATTATTCCAGCTTCTTCTTCCTCCCAGATGCTCCCTTTCCTCTCCCAGGCAGCTAACAAGGCCCCAGACCCAATCCTGCTCTGCTCCAGTTCCTGGAGGATGGGGGCCATCCATGCCCTGAGGCCCCCCAGCCCAGGAAGTTGTGCCCCCAAAGGGCCTCCCTGCCCCCCCCTGGAAGACAAAGTCCTGGGGGGCTGGGACGGGCTCTGACAAGGCACAAGGAAAGGGTCCTTTCTGGTATAGGGGGGACAGGGAGGCCAGCATGGAGGCAGGCCCAGAGGGGAGATGTTTGTGGCTGGAGGAGAGGTAAGTTGGGGGGCCCAGCCTGCAGGACCCTGCAGGGGTGGGAATGCCTGGAAGCACCAGAAGGGATGTCAAGGAAAGGCTCTGGGAAGAAGCTGAGTCCAGGGGCAGCCTGATGGTCCCATGGATAGAGCCTGGCCTGGAGAGCAGAGTTCTGGGTTCAAATGTGTCCTGGGATACTTCAGAGCCCTCCTGGGTCTTCTGGAGCCCAGACTCAGCCCTGACTGTGACACAGAAGGGGAAGCTCAAACAAGGAGAGGAACACGGCAGGGGGAGAGCCTGGAGAAGGCAGGGCTTGTGCTGGGGAGGGAGAGGGACAGGGAGGAGGAGGGGAGGCCAGGAGGCCCTTGGTGGAGGCTGGAATGGGGAAGGCCTGAGAGGAGGTCTGAAGTGGGAAGGTCTTCCTGCTGGAGGAGGGCAGGAGCCAGGCTTCTGGGGGCTGGGCCTGGGGGTGCCTGCAGGAAAGAGCTCCTCCTGGGCTCCTGGGGGCTGGCAGGTCTAGGAGGACCCCCAGAGGGGGCTGGACCCTCCCTGGAGGCCTCCCCTTCTGGGCCTCCCTTTAGGGCTCCCTCCCAGCTTAGCCTGGAAAGGCCCAAAGCCTGGAAGGGGAGTCTGGAGTCCCGGGAAGGGCCTGGGGGGCCCCCCTCACCCCTATCCTAGGGGAGGGCAGGCCATGCGCAGCCCAGGCCTGTTTGTTGTCTCCTTCTGAGCTCCCAGAGACAGCAGAGAGGAATTCAGAGCAGCAGCCCCAGCCCTGAGGCCAGAAAAGGAAGAATTGGATATGTTGTGCGTGTGTGTGTGTGTGTGTGTGTGTGTGTCCAAAGGGCGGATCCTGGCACCACCTCACAAGGCTCTGTAGAGCTTCGACCCGTTGATCTTTCAGTCCCCGAATCTGTAGACAATCATTAAGCCCCTCCCGAGTGCCGGGCTCTGGCCTGAGGCCGGTTCGAGAGTAAAGAAGCATCGAGGCAGGGCTGGGGGGGAAATCGGGGTTTCAGGGAGAAGGCTGCGGGCTTCTCCACCCCGGGGCCGGGCAGGAGGACTCCATTTCCCGGTATGCCTAGGGACTGACGTCACACAAATCTTTACCCCGCCTCTAGTGGCACCCCAAGGCATTCTGGGAAGCTCCTGGACGAATCAGACTTGAGCTTCTTGGGCCATTTCTGGAGAAATAGAAGGGAGGCGAAGGAGTCAGTGCGCAGGCGCGGCCCGAACTCTCCAATCTGTCAGCTAAGACTTTCAGCTCCTGAACTCCAGAATCCTCAGCTTTGGAGGGGTGTGTGTGTGTTTGTGTGTGTAAGAGAGAAGCAGGGCGGGATCCCCAGTAAGTGTTTGTGAGGGGGAGGGGCTGTCTCTCTGTCTGTCCCTCACTTTAAAGGTCAGCAGAGAAGACTAACAGGGAAGTGCCAGGCTTCGGCCGGGGCGGCTCTGTCTGGACCCGGAGCCGTGGCGGGGCTTTGCCCTCCCCTAGAGGAGAGAGAAGGAGCCCCCAGCCCGGGAGCCGGGAGGCAGCTGGTGGAGGGGGAGGTCCAGGCCAAGGGGAGAAGCAGCCAATATTGAGGAGGTTCCCTGTGCCCACATTCTATGGGAGGAGCCCACATCTTGGGCACTGAAGAAATGCCGGCACCCTCTCCCCAACTCCCACTTGATGCCCGTCTCCCATCCCCCAAATCCCCTCCCCATTCCGCAGTAGCCCCTCCCCCTGGCAGTCTCCCTCAATCCCCTCCAGTGCAGTTTCTGAACGGAATGAAGTCAGAAATGGCGGCAGAGGGGGAGGGGAGGCTTCTGCCTGGCCAGTCCGAGGCCCTTTCCAAGCTTGAGGCTCCCTGTTTCCCACCCTGTTGGGGAGAGTCTCCCCTGAGGCCCGGGAAGGTCCTGGGAGCCCCTCTGAGCCCTCCCCCTCTCTCCCTCCCACACAGGCACACAAACCGGAAATCTCCCCCCCTCGGGGCTCCGCCCCCTGAGGGACCCCCGTGTGGTCCCAGCAGAGAGCCCGCAGCCAGAGGGAATGGCCCCCGAGACCCCGAGGCCCCCCTCCCAGGTGAGTGCAGCCCCCCCAGGCTGGAATCCTGCAGAACTCAGCTCTGTGTCTCTGCCAGGCCTCCAGGGGGCGCCATCCCTGCTTGTCCTCAGGGGGAGCTCCAGGGTCCTCCCTGGCAGCCCCCCATCCTCCCTGTTCTGGGGTTTCCTGCCTCAGTAGCCCTGCCTGAAGGAGCGGCCCAGGTTGCAGCCAGCCAGGCCCAGGCGCTGCCATTCCTTCCTCCCCCCTCATCCGGGATGGCCGGGGGTCCCCCAGCTCCAGGGAGGGCCCAGGGACAGGCTCTGCTGCTGAGCTCCAGGCCTCGGGCTTTGGACAGGTCAGTGAGGCCTGCCAGGGAGGCTTCAGAAGGCTTTTGTGGGGAGCTCAGGGGAGGCCCAGACAGGAAAAGGAGCGTTTTTAGCAGAAGGAAAGGGCTGGGCATGGCAGGCAGGGCTGGAAGGGCTGCTGAGAAGGGCTCCAGCCAGGTTCCCTCCTACAGGCCAGAGGACTCGGGGCTGCTTCCTGGCTCAGGCAGTGGGTCAGCCTTGGCCAGGCCTTTGTGCCTCATTAGACAGAGGAAAAAGAAGCAGGTGAGGGCCGGGGGCAGGGCAGGGGCTGCTGAGGACATCCAGCACCTTGTTCTGTCCTCACAGCAAAGGCAGCCTCCAGGGCAGACACTGAGGTTCTCCCCCACATTCCCTGCTGACAGCCATTCCCCACTGGCTACAGGAGGGCCTCAGGGGTAGGTGCTGGGAAATGGGGGGGTGACAGGATTGGGGTTCCCCAGCCCCAGGAGGAAAGAGCCTGGGAGGGGCTGGCATCAGGGTGGGCAAAGAGGGGCGCCAGGGGAGGGAGCCCCAGTAAGTGTTTGGAAGGGGGAGGGGCTGCCTTGTCCTGGGCTGGCTGAGGAGAGCTGCCCCAGGGAGGAGAGCAGGCCTGGGTGGGAGCTGGGGAGGGAGGGAGGCAGGGCCTGGCAGGAAGGTGGTATCCAAGAGCCCTTCTTGTTCTTGGAAGGCCAGTCAGGGACAGGGCGGCCATCTGACCTGGGGGACCCCTGGCTGCCCTGCCTGGTTGGTTCCTGCAGTTCATCCATGTTTGTGCCTTCCATGGACAATATTGTGAGGATCAGAGACGTCTCTGGGCTGAGGTTCTGAGCTGAAGATCCAAACTTTAATTGTGGTCACTGGAAGCTGGACGTGGCACCCAGCCAGGCTGGAGCAGAGATCCCCAGAGACATGGGGCAGGTGTTTCCTGGGTGTCTGATGGGTCCTTAGCAAAGTCATTAACAGGCTGGAAGGTGCAGAGGATGGCAGGAATCGGGCTGTGGGGTTTGGTCACGAGGGTTGGAACCTTCTGTCCCGAGTCCTGAGTTCAGCACAAGATCAAGAGAAGAAAATGGACCGAATCCTGCAGAGCTCTCAGACTGCTGAGGTCACAGGAGCCTCTCTTGGCCACAGTCCTCGGGGAGCCTGGAGTTGGCCTAAATGTTCACAGGCTCAGAGAGCACCTGGACGGGCCGAGCTTGTTTCCTGGATCTCCTGAGGCCAGGGAGTCCCTCGCCATTGCCAGGAAGCCCGGCTCCTTCTGCAGGGCCTTCAGCTTCCCCAGAGGAGGACACAGATCTGGAGCTTTGATTCCTCCCACAGAAGTCTTTGATGTCATGAATTGCTTTAATATTCTTATACTCAAACCCCATCCCTTCCTGTATTGCGGCTAGTTTTCTTTCTCATAAGTCCCTCAGCCTTACTCTTGATTCTTGCATTGCTTCTAGTATGGAAGTCCCTTATGTTTGATTATACCACAGCTAAGAATACATTTCTTATTTATTTATTTATTTTTACATTCATTCATTCATTTATTCGTTCGTTCATTCGTTCCTTCATTTATAGTTTGTTTATTGTTAGGCCCTTAACTTTTGTGTATTGGCTCCTAGGTTGAAGAGTGGTAAGGGTGGGCAATGGGGGTCAAGTGACTTGCCCAGGGTCACACAGCTGGGAAGTGTCTGAG
>NW_025392596.1:0-1232 GCF_016433145.1 Gracilinanus agilis
ATTGAAGTTATTCATTTTACATTTTGCAATGTTCTCTATCTCTTGCTTGGTCTGAAATTCCCTCCATCCCCACAGATCTGACAGGTATACTCATCTATGTTCACCTAATTTATGATTTCACTCTTTTTATTTAAGTCATTTACCCATTTTTAATTTATCTTGTTTTAGGTGTAAGATGTTGATCTAAATCTAATTTTCCTCATACTGTTTTCCAATTTTCCCAGCAGTTTTTGTCTAGTAGTGAGTTCTTGTCCCAAAAGCTTGGGTCTTTGCATTTATCAAACACTAGCTTACTGAGGTCATTTATCCCTAGTCTATTCCTTTGATCGACACTTGTGTCTCTTAGCTAGTACCACTACTTTATAATACAGTTGAGGATCTGGTATTGCTAGCCCCCCAAACATTATATTTTTTTTTCATCATTTCCCTTGATATTCTTGATCTTTGTTCTTCCAAATGAACTTCATTATAATTTTTCTAATTCTACAAAAAGGTTTTTGGTAGTTTGATAGGTATGGTACTAAATACATGGAATAATTTGGGTAGGATTGTCATTTTTATTCTATTGCCTCATCCTTCCAAGGAGTCAACTACATTCCTCCATAAATTCTCCTTCCAGAAAGCCATTTTTAATTGCAAGGAATAGAGGGAAACGAGGAGGGAGAAGAATTTAGGAAAATTAGCCAAAATATCCAAAAGCCTGACCTCGTACACAGTGTTCCCTATCCATAACCTTCCATTTCTGCAAATAACTGGGAGAAGGATTCTTCTTGTAGCTGTTCTTTGGGCCAAGCTTGACCATTATGATTTTGTACGATTACATTTCAATTGTTTTGCTATATTCAGTCATCACCAACTTTGATGGAGATATTTCTTTTTTTTGGTTGTTGTTTTGTTTTGTTTTTTAAGAGAACCAACTTTGGTTTTCATCTATATAGGTGAAGTCCCAGGGTGTCAGCTCCTTCCAGTGCAGATGGTCAATTCTTCTGTAACTTAAAATCTTATAAAATTGTCTTAAATATTGAAAGGTTGACACCCAGAATCATATATCTAATGTAGTGATGGGCAAACTTTTAAAGAGGGCTTCAAAGGAAAGGAAAAATCTTTAGGTAGGCCAATATAATTCATTTAAAAATAACAATGACACATTTTATAGTGATGTACTATCAGGAACAATGTGGAGCGGGCCAGATAGAAGATTTCAGGGGGCCGCATCTGGCCTGGGGGCCATA
>NW_025392597.1:0-4147 GCF_016433145.1 Gracilinanus agilis
CTGCTTCCCTGCCAGGGGGCTTTGGGCTCTGCTTGTGCCCATCCCAAAGGCCCTGCTGCCAACTTGGGGGTCTGGGAGGATGGAAGAAGGGAGGGGGAAGAAGAGGTTCGAGCTAAACAGGTTCATTGGCAGGAGGCCAGACCCCCAGTAGAGCCGGACCCTGGTCAGATCCAGAGCAGAGACCCCGAGCCTTAGGAGATGGCCTTTTTGTGCCCAGAAATCTGATGATGCAGTGACTGAAAATACAGCCACAACAAAAATAGGCTGGATGCAAAACCGTTCACACAAGCATCTTCTTAATGAATGACGTGAGAGCTGATTAGTCTGGTTAGTGCAAAAGATCGCTATGGGGGTCACTTGGCAGCACTCAGTCAGGGTCTTGGTGTTTGCACTGAGGATTGTGGTGGAATCACAGGAGTCGGCAGTTTGGGTTACCTGATATGTGGGAACAAGAGCAGCCCTCCGCCTGCTGTGTGACTTGTCCTGCACACAAGACTGTCCTTCCTCTCTTGGTCTGACCAGCTCATTATATACACCAGAGGGCTGTGGTAGGATTTGTGGAATCTAGGAGGGAAAGAGGCAGGTGTGGAAGAGATGGGGAAAGAGGAGCCCCAGAGAAGAGCATGGCTAGTGGCCCAGGTAGAATTCAAGCCCTGTGGCAGAATTGAAGGCCTGAGGAAGAACTCGATCTAGAACCCCCAGAAGGAAAGCTCTAAGAGTTTTAGGGACCAGGAGAAACTTCTCAGAAAGTGAGATGCTACCAGAGAAGACTGAAGCCAAGAGGTTGAGGGGAGCTTGGAGGACATATTCCAAGCAGTGGAGACAACTGAAGGAGGCAGAGTTACAAGATGGAGCATCTTGACCAAGAACATCCAGGAGGCCAGTATCAATGGGTCAGAGAGCAGAGAGGAGTTCTTGTGGGACAAACACCCAAGTTCTTAGAAGAATCTCAGCCCAAGAATGGGAGACTCAAATTCCATTCAATTTGTAAAAAAAGAATTTTATTTGAAGAAGTACTTTAGGGTTGTGTAATAACTGGTAGAATAGTCTGGAAGCTAATCAGGTAGCCTCAGGGCTGATGGAGAAGTCCAGGGGCCAGTAGAGTAGCCTCTTTGCAGCTGATTATATAGAGTGGCAGCTTCATGTATGGAGAATCAGCCACAAGTGTAGAAGAGCAGCTTCCCAGCTCTGGATTAAGGCTGGCATATTTATTCAGGCCAGAGAGCTTGTCATCTCCCATTCCAGAGAAATCTTCACCTTTCCTGAAAACCCTGGAAGGGGGGCAGGGCCAAATTCAGGTGCAGGTGTGTTTTAGGGTGTGATGTCATAGAGAATAAGGAGCATGTGCAAATTTGGGGCATTCCTCTGGAATGTCAGAGCCCCAGTGCACAGCCCCCTTGTTCCATGTTGTCTACCTTGTCATCATTGGTCAATGTGGGAGAGGTCTCCCTGTCCTTCTGGAATGAGACGGTGGGGTGGGGGATGTGGCACACTGGAGGACCACTATAGGTAGTGTAAGGGAGCAGAATGTAAGGGGTTGGGCTAGATTATTTAAGACTGTGGTCTCCAGGAATGAATCAATTCCAAATGACTTTTTAGCAATTTATTTATAAAATAGAGGGAAAGTGAAAGTAGAGAAATGAGAAAGAAGGCAGAGTAAGAAATCGAGCTTAAGGAACTAGAGTATTGCTCAAGCCCTGGCTTTATTCTAGCAGGGCTCCAGAAGCCCAAGCCAGAGCTCCTCGAGGGTCAAGTTGAAGGTGAAAGACATCTTCATAGGAAGTTCTTGGCATTTTTAAAGATCATTTCCTTCATTTTAAAGATCACTTCCTTCCATTTTACAGGGACAAATTACAGATAATGTTCTGTTGAGGAATGCCCAGGGTACACTCAGTCATTTCTGATTCCTCACCCACTGTCCCATGAGTGTCACAGATCTCTCCCACTTAAGGAGAAGTAGGGTATATAAGCTTCTAGTGATTAAATCTAAAAATGGGCAGGGGGGGGGCAGCTGGGTAGCTCAGTGGAGTGAGAGTCAGGCCTGGAGACAGGAGGTCCTGGGTTCAAACCTGGCCTCAGACACTTCCCAGCTGTGTGACCCTGGGCAGGTCACTTGACCCCCATTGCCCACCCTTGCCAATCTTCCACCTATGAGACAATACACTGAAGTACAAGGGTTTAAAAAAAAATTCAGCCTTGGCCTTAGTCTATTTTGAAGCCAATGTTTTGTGTTTTGATGTGATATAATTTGTAACTTCTGCGCGTCTGCAAAGTTTCAGGGGGGTTCTTTTGTGTGAAATGAGTCTTGAAATATATATATAAAAAACTCCAGGCTCCTGGAGCCAGAGCTGGAAGCATGAGGTAAAAGACAACTCCCTTGTTCTGTCCTTATTTCCTTATCAACTAAACTGTCCTTATCAGATTATCAGAGATGATAAAGAGATCTCCACACTGAAATGGGGAAGGGCCTGCCTCTCTGTTTGGGTCCTCAGTAGCAAAAATCAGGATTGGTATTCAGAAGGTGGCAGCAACCATTTTAATAAGACCCAGAGACAAGTGGTGAAACGCAGAAAGGGTCAAACTCCTTTCCAATAATTTGTGAGGTAGAAAAAGGGCATAAGGGGGCCAGCGTCCCTTGGTCAGCCTGGCACTTGCTGACAGTGAGGGCTGGCAGTTGTGGGGAAGTTTGTTGCTGTGTGTTGGCTTATTGGTTGGCGTTTAGTTGCTGGAATACTAAAGTGCACCTGAGCTTACTGAGAGCGCTTTTTGGCTTTAGCCTTTTGAGGGCTTTGGGGTTTNTTGCTGACAGTGAGGGCTGGCAGTTGTGGGGAAGTTTGTTGCTGTGTGTTGGCTTATTGGTTGGCGTTTAGTTGCTGGAATACTAAAGTGCACCTGAGCTTACTGAGAGCGCTTTTTGGCTTTAGCCTTTTGAGGGCTTTGGGGTTTGGGGGTTTTGGGTTGGGCTGGTAGGTTTTGGTTTTTTTTGAACTTTTTTGAAGGTGGCTGGTCTTCAATGACAGACCTAATAGAAGTTGGATTAAACACTGAATGATTTGGTTTTGATTGGGCTGGATTGGGTTGGAACTTTGTGGAGTGGTTTGTATAAGTGGTAGTTATGGGCAGTTATAGGTAGATATAGGCTGTTTTAGGTAGTAAATATAGGTAGTTAGGGTTAGTCATAGGATAGTTAGTATAGATATTCTTTCTCTATCTCTTTCCTATATTTTTCCTCTTTCCTATATTTATTTTATTATATTCTTTTACTATCTCTATTTTGATTAAAATAAATTGTTAATTGTTAAAAGCTGCTAGAAGTTGTCTTTCCTCTGGCTTAAAGGGATAATGTTAATTTACAACTCTACTATATTCTCATTAAAATTTAAATGATTGGGGCAGTTGGGTAGCTCAGTGGATTGAGAGCCAGGCCTAGAGATGGGAGGTCCTGGGTTCAAATCCGGCCTCAGACACTTTCCANTCAGTGGATTGAGAGCCAGGCCTAGAGATGGGAGGTCCTGGGTTCAAATCCAGCCTCAGACACTTTCCATCTGTGTGACTCTGGGCAAGTCACTTGACCCCCATTGCCCACCCTTACCACTCTTCCACCTATGAGCCAATACACAGAAATTAAGGGTTTAAAAAAAATAAATAAATGATTAAATCTGCTCTCTTATTTTATCCAAACTCCTAATTTAACCTTTACAGAGATAAGGCTGGGGAAAGATGGAGGAACTTCACCTGATGGACTCACTGAGGCTACTTTGCTGCCTCTACAGGGAGCCTGGAGTCCCCGGGATGGCCTTGGAGAAGGACAGACTCCCAGTCCAGGTAAGCGCATTCCAGCCCCAGATGGGAGCCCCATCAGCCAGGAAGGCCCTTCCCTGGCTCTGACACAAGATGGGCTGGAAAGCTGCTCCCTCGTTCCTGCTGAGCCATTATGTCCCCACATCCAAGGCAGAAGGAACAACACTTCCTGGCTCTCTTCTCAGCTTTGGAAGAGATTCCTTGGCTTTTGGGCAGCTCAGACCCCATTGACTCCTTCTTCTTCCCTGTCTAGGGATGGTGTCTTTGCTCTCTCTGCTTGACTGGCAGCACTTACACCCTCTTCCTCTGCTTCTTTTCACCTGTTCCCTCTTGAGTCTGGTCTGGA
>NW_025392598.1:0-1021 GCF_016433145.1 Gracilinanus agilis
CTCTACTTGGTCAAGATTTCACAATTTGTGAGGATGCCATAGTGTGGGGCAACTCCTTGGATTCAAAGGTCAGAGACATTTGAAATGTTAACTTTATACTTCTAATCACAGAAATAATTCTTGCCCTACTTGGTTTTTTTCAACATTGCATGTATTTATGTATAGAAGAGATATAATGACTACTTTAAAAAATATGATAATAGATCTTGGGAATGAAGGAATCTCAAAGGCCATTTAGTTCACTGCCCTCCATTTTCACATGAGGAAACTTATACTCAGGGAAATGATTTATTCAAGGATACAAGGCACTGAGAATCCTATGTGTTATTTGTTGTTATTGTTAGTCAGTCATTCAGTCATGCCAAACACTAAATGATACCTTTATGAATTTCAAAGGGTTTTATTGGCAAAAATACAGGAGTGATTTGCCTTTTCCTTTTCAACTCTGCCCCCATTTTACAGAGAATGAACTGAGGAAATAAAGATTAATTGACTTGCCCAGGGTCACATAGTTCAATGTAAATGTGGATTTTCTTGATTTTAGTTCCAGTGCACCTGTGATACCTGGTCCCCATAGATTTTGTATGTGGATGTGTGTTTCAATCTGTGTAATCATGCATATATTATAAACATATACATTTCCATATAATTTCCTTCACTCAGCAAAAAATTAGCCTTTTTTCCATTGACTCCAAATCTTCTCCCTTTCCAACTAAGAATGAAAGAAGAACCAAACCACAAGTATAGTGAACCAAAACTAATTTAGAAATTGGCCCAGTCCATAAAATATTACATCTCATTTTGCTATCTGGTCTTTCCCCCTCTTTTTCAAGAAATAGGTAGCAAGCCTCATTCTTAATCCCCTAGATCTGTGGTTGGTTATTACACCTATTAGGGTTCTTAATTCTTTCAAGTCTTATAGGACAGGTGTAGTAATGTTGCAGTTACACACAATCAACCACAACTACAGAATGTTGCCATAATAAAGAAGAATGGAGAAGGGACAAAGTCTGATAAAAAT
>NW_025392599.1:0-2502 GCF_016433145.1 Gracilinanus agilis
CTCTCTCTCTCTCTCTCTCTCTCTCTCTCTCTCTCTCTCTCTCTCTCACACACACACACACACACACACAATTACAAGCACCTGGAATAAGATAAAAATTCATTTTCCTGTTCCCCAAAGACCAACAGGGACCAGAAAGGAAGGAAACTCACACCCATCCTCAGCTCCTTGTGTGCATGCAGCACTAAAGAAAAGTTTGGTTGGAGGAGGAAATTGAAGCTATAAAAATCCTATACACGACAACCAGATTAATCTCATAATCAGAGACCTAGAGGTGGAAAGGATTTTAGTGGTCACTTGGTCCAGTCTTCTCATTTTACATCTGAGAGAACTGAGGCCCACAGAGGTTAAGTGACTTGTTCACAGTCACACAGGTAGTGAATGGCAGAACCAGAATTCAGAATCAGATACTAAGACTCCAAGTTTTTCCTTTTTTTCTCTGTATCAGTGTGTCCCTTTATCTCTTTGATCATGCCACTCTTTTGACAAAGAAAAAAATAAGAAAAAAAATCCCAAACCATTAACCACCCTCTATTGTCCACTTAATCAAGTCTAAACCTTGGTCCTACCAGTTTTAGCCCCTTCTGATTTTCCAGCCTTTTCTACCATGTGTGTTGTTCAGTCATTTTATAGTAATATCCAACTCTTTGTGATCTCATTTGGGGTTTTCTTGGCAGAATTACTGGAGTGGTTTGCAACGCATGTGTGATGGTAGATATGCATAGCTAGGTGGTACAGTGGATAGAGAGCTGGGCCTAGCATCAGGAAGACACATTTTCCTGAGTTCGAATCTGGCCACAGAAACTTACTAGCTGTGTGACCCTGGGCAAGTCACTTCACCCTGTTTGCCTAAATTTCCTCATCTATAAAATGAGCTGGAAAAGAAATGCCTAGCCCTGACCCCATTTGCCTACTCCTGACCACTCTTCTGCCTTGGAACTAAAATACAGTACTAATTCTAAGATGGGAGGTAAGGATTAAAAAAATATATATATATGGCAAAGGAGTAAATCATAATTCTAGAGACCCTTTTCTCCTATTCATGGGCTCAAGAAGTTCCCCTTAGGAATAGTATAATTCAATATTATCAAACTCAAATAGAAACAGGACTACTAATCTGTACATAAAGATCCTTACAAGTCACATGGTGACTTACTTTTAAAATATAGTATTGTTTGTTTTATATTTTTATTTATTTTGTCAAATATTTCCCAATTGCATGAAAAAAAACACCCTTGCCTTCTTTCTTAGAATTGATCAATTTTAAGGTAGAAGAGAGGTAATGACTAGGCAATAGAGGTCCAGTGACTTGTCCAGGATTACATACCTAGGGAGTGTCTAAGGCCAAATTTGAACCCAGGACCTCCTATCTCTAGACCTAGCTCTCGATCCACTGAGTCACCTAGCTGCCCCATTGTTCAGTTGCACTTTAATCTTATTCTGGCCACACTTGGGAATATTATGGACCACATGTGTCCTATGGGTTGCATATTTGACACTTCTGGTGATTTCTTTGTTGAGCCATAAATCGATGACAAATCTGTCCTTGGCTCCCCATTGATATCAGCTGATTTGGGTGTGCAGCTAGGAAACTGAAGGAAAGAATGAAAACTCTAGACCCTTCAAAGCTATCAAAATCCTCTTTTGGCCAAAATCCAGGGAAGACGGCCAGGAAGCAGGAGACTTGGCCAAGACTAGAGCCAAGACCTCTTCTCCCTTCTCCTCTCTTCTAGAAGATTCCTTCTCAGGGGGTTCAGCTAGAGCAACTCTTTCATTTCTGGAATCTTTCCATTTCAGCTAACTTGTCACTTTTATATAGGAGCCAGAGGGCATGATGAAATCCCCTAGTCAATGGGAACAGACTTCCTGTCTGGCAACATTTCACTCATCAGTTGGCTTTCAAACACTTTTCACACCTCCTCTAAGGTCTTTGATTGAAATTGATGGATTGGCCATCTTATCATTTACTTCACTTAGGGTGGGGTGACTCCCTTGAGTAAATATCAATCAATCCCACCCTTACACTTGAACTACTACATCTCAGGGCTATGAAGAAACCCCTTTGCATACTTGAAAGTACCACAGAAATGTGAATTCACATTTTCACATCCTACTTCATTTTACAGTATTGCTCTCTTCTATCCCCGAATTACTTTGAATTGGATTTGAAGGGAAAGGGTTTGGGTTTCTCAGTGACCTACAAACTGTAGGTGTATAATAAATGCATATTGAATGAATTAAATGAAGTTTTTATGTTATCTATGGATTTCAATTCCCTTTGCTCTCATTCTACCTTAATCATTTTTCCATGAGCGCCTAGTGGAACTCATGAAAAAGATCTGGATTTGGAGACAAGAAAACCTAAGTTCATGTGCTTTCTCAATAATTTGAAAGTTAGATTATTTTAGGCAAATTATTCTAACTTTCTGGATGTCAGTTTCCTTGTTTCTTTCCCCTCCTCTCCCTTCCCCTCCCCTCCCCTCCTCTCCCTTCCCCTCCTCT